>NW_026266835.1:0-19905 GCF_025860055.1 Xyrauchen texanus | reverse complement strand
ATACATTTTATAACTTTTGTTAAATGGGAAATTGTTTTAAAGAAGAAAAGATCATTAAAAATCAGAGGAAAATGTTAGGGACTGATTATTTTTTGTTTTAGAATATTAATCTAGTGATGTCACTTCTCAACTGGATCTGATGTCATAAACCAGTACAGCCACAGCAGCCACGCCCACCAGAGGAGAGAGGACCAATCGGATAACAGCTTCAGTGTAACCACAACAGTGAACACAATCTGAGGAAACAACAGAACAAACAGATAATAGTTGAGCTTTAATATCACATTATGGACTAAGAAATCTGTCTTCAGCACAATAACAAGGACCTTCTCTTTAAAACATTTTGTTTTGTGTTGTGTTGGATTAATACCAGCAATTCAAAACTGACTGAAAACTGCATTGACTATCTGACAGCTAGAGTATTATTTCAATGTTATGTTTTACATTTCAATATATATTTTTAAGATGAATAATATACAAGTAAAAGAGAGA
Organism: Xyrauchen texanus; assembly: GCF_025860055.1. Taxonomy (NCBI): domain Eukaryota; kingdom Metazoa; phylum Chordata; class Actinopteri; order Cypriniformes; family Catostomidae; genus Xyrauchen; species Xyrauchen texanus. Next base: position 19,413 of record NW_026266835.1, on the reverse strand, counting down.
AATAAATAAATAAATACTGTTTGTTTCTCTTGTGCCAAAATCGTATGAGATATTTATTATTGTTCAACATTGTCTCCCCTAGTGGTCTGATGTCAGCAATAGCAGCCACGCCCATCAGAGCAGAGACGGCCAATCAGATCACAGAGATTCTGTAAGAATTTTGGAAGAATCTCAAAACTCATCATTACTGAAGGTTAATGGACACTTCTGTTGGACTTCAGCATTTTGGACCAAATAAAATAAGCATATCTCAGTCTTATGAAGGCTTTAAAACGACAACTTCAGATCTGAGAGAAATAAAATAGGAAACTAAATCTGAATTAAAAACATCAGCGAGCATGTACATATCACATGGACATCTGCCGTTTCCTCAGTTCACCACTAGAGGCCACCAACACACAGTTCTGACTTCTGCAGGATTCATCGCCGGATCTGTGACTGAAAAGTAATCTATAACAACAAAACTGATTCTGAAAAATACACATCTTAAATGTGTCTGTGTGGAGAAACTATTAAGACATTCAATAAGATAGAAATGACATATCTAGAGAGAAAGAGAGACAAGCACAGATAGAAGGCCTAAATGATCCTTTCTTTTGTAATGTTTGTATTTTACATTTAAAGACTGTCAGTCAATGAATACACAATGCAAAGTTTAATATCTCTAAACACACAGTAAGAATATTATATGTGTTGGTACTCGAGATGCTTCTGCTGAAATAGACATTGTAAAACATCAGGAAGTGTTCTGCCTCTACTGGAACTCAAAGTGATGAACACAAAGTCAGTGTGAAATGAGAAGAGAGAACACAAAATAATGCCAATGATCTGCCTAAATGTGCCATTGAACACTTTAGAAGTGAGAGAATCTACAAAACATCTGTGCAAATAAAGACACTGAAATAATATCGAACATTCAATTAATAATATAGAAATAAAGTATTTGAAAGTATTATTAATGGGGAGGTTGTTTCTGCTGTCAAACTTCTCTATATGTCATGATGTTGGCTTCAACCATCTGTGTTTTCTATCTGTCTGTGTCTCCCCTGTTTGTCTGTGAGTTGGTCTGTTCCAGTGGTGTGGCAGATCACCTGCACTCCATCATCTCATCACCAGTCGCTCTACTGAAACCTGGAGTTCTCTGCCATTCATTTCCAGATTGTTCAGTCTACTAGACTGGTGCTAATGCTAAAACCAACCAGAGTCTAGTTTCTTTGCTTACAATGTTCAGTATTTGTTTTTGTGCTTCAGATCCACTATTTGTCCAGCCAACCACTTGTTGAATACCGGTGTTCTGACAAATTGTGCTGCCTTGTCGAAAAATGCTACCAGTAGCCGAATCGATCACAGAGAATGTCGAATAATTCTCTAGCTACTGTTTCCATAATGATGTAAATCTCACAATATTAAGATATCGTTATTCCATTTAAAACAGGGTAAGTGTATGGGGAGCATATTTTTATATTTTAAATGAACCAGCAATTATCACATTTGATATAACAAGTAAAAATGACATTATTGTATATTATATGAAATACAATTATAATAAAATTATAAGTTATGAGTACTGTATACTGTACTGTTTTTATTTTTAAAACTGTGTGAAAAGTAAAATTATCATAAAATATTCATCTTTGACCTGTCAAAGCACACCTTTCCTAACTGAAACTTTCAGTTATTCTTGTTCAGCTGGCTGACCGCACAAATATTCATATGGTAGTTAGCATTTTTTGACACATGAATATTTACCTTATGTTCACTGTCATTAGAAAAACAATACTACATAATAATGTCTTCAAGATGTCAGGAGTTGCATATTTTGATAGAGCAACGTGCCCTATCAAATAATGCTCCCAGTGCAAATTCACTTTATTTTACATCACTACTCACTCCATATGCACCTTATGAATATGGAGAGTATGTTGAGATATTTTGTAATTATGCCTTCAAGATGTCAGGAGCAGCATATTCTGTAATAGCATCTTTAAGATGTCAGGAGTTGCATATTTTGATAGACCAACGTGCCCTATCAAATAATGCTCCCAGTTTTTTAAACTAAATAAATGATGAAAGTACTCTGAATCTGGCAACATTTACATTTATTTACATTTATTTATTTATTTATTTTAAAGCCTCACGCCATATCACACTACATGAACATTAGCGCATTCTGATTACTTACGTGTCAAGTGCTGCTACCTACTTTGTACACATTACATACAGGTTAAAAATCAAGAATTTTCCAAACTTTCAAAACTCTGAAAGAAGTAGAACACACGATGAACGTAGGTCATTCATAGCTAATTGCTATATTATGCTGAAAATAAGGTGTGCATGCTAACATTTACACGTTCACATGTCAAATTATGTAATAAAAAAGGATTAAAGATATTGCCATGCTCACCGTCAAGTCTCCACAGCAAGGATGCATACATTTATGGGCGTGGTAACGCAGAACAAAACTGTGAGTCTGCACATGCGCATAACCAATAAGTAGCACATATCGATGGGTAGCACAAATCGTCAGAACACCTGTTCAGTGCGGCTGTGGCTCAGCTGGTAGGGCTGGTCGGCTGCCAATCGCAGGGTTGGTGGTTAGATTCTCGATAAATAAATACAGTATTATTATTGTGTTTGTCTCATTTTTAATTGAGACCCACAGAAGAGCAGCGTGTGTTTTTGTCCTGCAGAATGAAGCATGAATGTGTTTCCGTTGAATGTATGTGACAGTTCACAGTGAAACCTGCTGTGGTTTGAGCTGTTTTTGAATCAGTGAGATAAATGAATGTGGTTTGATCTGTTGGTGCACAAACGGTTATTAATGGATGTGTTTGCTTTGTGTATAAAGGTTTCTGTTTTCCACTATATATTTCCACTATAATAGTTCGAGCAAGACTGAATTATCTGATTTTCTGTTTCATATTGAAAAGCATCACAAGTGATCATCCAAACATATATGATTATTAAAGGTTATTCACTCCCAGATCATGAACGCTCCAGCAGAGATTTATAATGGATATAAAGTGATCACAGTCCACTTGGAGACATTATATAGCTGCAGGTTAACATGTGGGTCCTTTTAAAGAATGAATGTGATTTAAAGTCATGTTATCTATGATTCTAGAAGGTAACTACAGCTCAGCACTGATGACTGGAAGATTATTAAATATCTCAACAAGTGAACCAAGAAGACACTTGAGACACTTCATCTCTTACACTGCATGTCACACTGGACACAATGTCTGATAATGACTAAATATTGTTGAGATAAGTTCTGCAAAGTGATTTAGATAGAAGTCTAAACCAACTAACAGTGAGTAAAACTCATGTTGAGTAACATAAATTCATATATAAATATAATGCACGTTTTCTGTGATGATATAATCACGGGCCTCAGTCACAAGAACGCGGACACACGCTTATGCGCGTTCACGCACAACTGTGAAATCCTGTCAGTGAAGAGCGAGCGCGCGTTCACGTCACATGCTGTCTAATTTCACTCTTTCCGACGTGTAGAAATGAAGAAGATGTTTCTCGTGTTAGTTTTGCTGCATTTCGATGGTAAGTCATGATGTTTATTCGTTCAGTTCAGAAAAACTCGCAGGATTTATATTGGCGATTATTCCCACATAAAAGTGTTCATTTGTTTTTTATTTAATTTAATATTTTAGTTTAATTTAGTTTCCCAACAGAACCTCAAATCAGTCTGTAAAATATAGATCTTGATCATTAGAGAGGATTGCATCAGATTCCTGTTTAATAAAGCATTTACACTTGTAAAGATTATAAAGATGTTTGTTTGTGTCTGCAGGTGTGTTTGGTGTTGATCCAGATAAAGTGAAGTCAGTGTCAGTGATGGAGGGAGATTCTGTCACTTTACACACTGATGATACTGAAATACTGAGAGATGATGATGTTTTACACTGGATGTTTGGAGCTCAGAATCCAGATACTGTTATAGCACAAATCAACAGAGAAGCAAATATAACCTCAATAATGGATCTAACAGTTGAGATTCAGACTGCAGCTGAACGATCAGACTGGAGATCTCACCATCACAAACATCACAACCAGCACACACTGGACTTTATAAAGTACAGATCAGCAGAAACACAATATCATTTAATATATTCAATGTGACTGTTTATGGTGAGTACAGAATAACATCAGTGTCCTCTTCATATTTCATTCTCACATCATCATCATACTATTATAAATATCAAAAACAATATCAATCATGCAATGTAATGAGAAGACTGAAGGTCTGACACTCTTGTCTTCTGAGACTCACAGATCACAATAAACTGCGACTGATTATGATGAAACTGATGTTTGATGTTTATTTTATTGACTCTGAATTATCTTTCCAGCTCGTCTGCCGGTTCCTGTGATCATCAGAGACTCTTCTCAATGTTCTTCAAGCTCTAAATGTGTGTTGGTGTGTTCAGTGGTGAATGTGACACAGGTGACTCTCTCCTGGTACAAAGGAAACAGTTTATTGTCCTCCATCAGTGTGTCTGATCTCAACAGAAGTCTCTCTCTACATCTGGAGGTGGAATATCAGGAGAACAACATCTACAGCTGTGTGATCAACAATCCCATCAGAAACCAGACTAAACATCTCAACATTACTGAAGTCTGTCAGCCGTGTTCAGGTGGTGAGTTTATTGTTTGTTTACAGTCTCTGAAAATGCAAATTAATTTCTTTGATTCACTGTTGTGAGTTCTGATTGAAGTTAAACTAGTCAAAACTATTTCAATATTAGATCATAAACCGGCTCAGTCCAGCTATCATCTGTTTGTTCTGTTATTTCCTCAGATTGTGTTCACTGTTGTGCTTTCACTGAAGCTGTGATCCCATTGGTCCTCTCTGCTCTGGTGGGCGTGGCTTCTGTTGTTGTACTAGTTTATGACATCATATCCAGAAGAGAAGTGACATCACCATCATGAAGTGAAATTAAGTAATTCAACAGATATTCTAAAACAAGAATAAACAGTCGATAACTTGTCCTGTCTATTTCATAATGACATTTTCTTGTTTGAAACTATTATAAATGTACTTATTTAGTTTCATGTACAGAACATATAGATATGTGTATAATTACAATGGTGCATTAGATATTTTAAAGCTACATGTTCTGACATACCTGTACATTAAAGATGGAAAACATAAATGAAATTGAGATGCTCTTGTAAAACTTAATAAATTACACCATAAATAAATACAGTAGTATTATTGTGTTTGTCTCATTTTTAATTTAGACCCACAGAAGAGCAGCGTGTGTTTTGTCCTGCAGAATGAAGCATGTATGTGTTTCCGTTGAATGTATGTGACAGTTCACAGTGAAACCTGCTGTGGTTTGAGCTGTTTTTTGATCTGTTGGTGCACAAACGGTTATTAATGGATGTGTTTGGTTTGTGTATAAAGGTTTCTGTTTTCCACTCCTGTTAATATATAAAGCTCACATTGTCACTTTATAAACTTTATTTTCTCATCGATTTATATCTAGTATTAAAGATAATAATAGTTAGAGCAAGACTGAATTAGTTTCATATTGAAAAGCATCACAAGTGATCATCCAAACATATATGATTATTAAAGGTTATTCACTCCCAGATCATGAACGCTCCATCAGAGATTTATGAAGTATATATCTACACACTCTCACGGCGAAATGGTGACAAGGGATAAACACAGGGCAGACAACAGGGGATCGTGATATAACCCCCCAAAGGAGAGGATTCTAGACGCTCCCAAAAATAAAATATCGTCCAAGGAGTGAAGGGGGGCTCGGGGCAAACAGGCAGTGCAAGGGGGGACAAGGGGCAAACAGGCAGTCCAAGGGGGGCACAAGGGGCAAACAGGCAGTCCAAGGGGGCCACAAGGGGATGAGGGGAATAGGGTAAAGCCCTGGAGGCAGGGCCAAGATGGAGCCAGGGACCTGGGAGACCAGAAAAGGTCAGGCAGACGGTCTGAAGACCAAGGGGATGACCTCACGATGGGGACTGGTCTGGAGGTCTGCGAGGCGGCCACAGGACGGGGACTGGGTCAGGAGGCCTGGGAGGCGGCCACAGGACAGGGACTGGGTCAGGAGGCCCGGGAGGTGGCCATAGGACCACAGCCATGGAGAACTCAGAGGGCGGAGCCGTGGAAGGCGGAGCCATGGGAGATTCAGGTGGTGGAGCCATGTAGGGCAGAGCCGTGGAAGACTCAGGTGGCAGAGCCATGGAAGGCTCAGGAGGCAGAGCGGTAGAAGGTTCTGGGGACAGGGCCGTGGAAGGCTCAGGAGATGAAGCCATGGGAGGCGAAGCCAGGGAGGATTTCGAGGGTGGAGCCGTGGTAGGCGGAGCCATGGAGAACTCCGGGTGCAGAGCCGTGGAAGGAGGAGCCATGGAAGGCTCAGGAGGTGGAACCGTAGAAGGCCCAGGAGGCAGAGCCGTGGAAGGTTCAAGAGGCGGAGCCGTGGAAGGCTCGAGAGGTGGAGCCGTGGAAGGCTCGAGAGGCGGAGCCCTTGGAGGCTCGAGAGGCGGAGACCTGGGAGGCTCGACAGGCAGAGCCGTGGAAGGCTCGAGAGGCATAGCCGTGGAAGGCTCTACAGGCGGAGCTGTGGAAGGCTCGACAGGCGGAGCCGTGGAAGGCTTGAGAGGCGGAGCCGTGGAAGGCTCGAGAGGCGGAGCCGTGGAAGGCTCGAGAGGCGGAGACCTGGGAGGCTCAAGAGGCAGAGAGCACTAGCAGAGACTGGTAAGAAGGTGCCCTCTTCCTTCTCTTTCTTCTTTGGCCAGCAGGGAGCATGGTCCTGATGACAGTCGAGGCTACAGGTGCTGGCTCTGTCTCTGGGACGGTCGAGGCTACAGGTGCTGGCTCTGGCTCTGGGATGGTCGAGGCTACAGGCGCTGGCTCTGGCTCTGAGACGGTCGAGGCTACAGGCGCTGGCTCTGAGACGGTCGAGGCTACAGGCGCTGGCTCTGGAATGGTCGAGGCTACAGGCGCTGGCTCTGGCTCTGGGATGGTCGAGGCTACAGGCGCTGGTTCAGCTGACCGAGGAGTGCGTGAGCTCTGGTTCAGCTGAACGTGGAAGGCGCAGCTCTGGAAGGTTCTGAGGACGGAGCCATGGAAGGCGGAGACTGGAGAGCGGAGGCCTTTCCTCTTCTCCTCCTCCTCTGGGCGGACGAGGCTGTGAATGCTGGCTCTGGGACAGACGAGGCTGGCAACGCTGGCTCTGGGACGGACGAGACTTCCAGCGCGTCGGCCATGGCAGGCTTGGGCGTTGGCCGTGGCAGGCGTGGGCATTGGCTCGTTGGCCGTGGCAGGCATGAAGGGACGAGCCATGTAAGGCTGGGGGGTGACCACTGTGGGAGGAGAGGTAAAGCCCTCTTCTTCTACGCCCACAGTGAATGGTGAGCCTACACGCAGTTTATTGAAAATTAACAAGGACAAACGACTGGTAAACACAGGAACAAACAAAACATCCATGATGGGAAACCAAAATATAAACAAGAGGAACAAAATATAAACAAGAGGAACATCCACGAAGGGTACAGGGCAGGAACACGGGCAGGAACACATTCAGGAACAGACATTACCTAACATTTAACAACCGACCACGTAATGGTGAAACAACAGGGTTTAAATACACAAGGATAATGAATAAACGACACACAGGTGAGAACAATGAATGACTGCTGGTAGTGATGAGGGCAGGGAATTATGGGAAGTGTAGTCCGGGACAGGTGACAAGGGATAAACACAGGGCAGACAACAGGGGATTGTGACAAGTACGTCTCAGGGTCACACGCTCAACGAGCGAAGTGATAAGATGCACGTATTGGTGGTCTGAGGCACGGAGGCAACTGAGATTTGTCCTCCACCACTTGGATTGAGACACTACACCACCATGATGACTTAAAGCACATTGTGAATTGGGCATTCCAAATTGGGGGAAAAGGGGAGAAAAAGACTGATACTTTAAACTCCCCACAGATAGGTGTATAAAGATTAGTTCCATTGGATCACATTTTAGTTGTTTTCTACAAGTACAACTAATGTATGAATAGGGCATTCAAGAATGGATGGCTCAATGAGTCGATGACCCTCTTTCCCTAGCTTTCTCTTTCCTATTTGTACTGTGGCTTTTCAGCACCAGTCCATCTTTATCTTAACAAATAGCAAGCACTCTTCCAAGCCTGCATTCATTGTGGTGAATCCCTTCCTCTTTGACAATGACAATATTTCCAATCCTCACATTTCATTTTGAAGAGTGCCACCATTGTCTGAGAGTGATGTGTAGCAGCCCTTCAATTTGGAATAAACAGGCTTGGGAGTGTTTCCATACGGGTGTACTTTAATGGACTAGCGTGCTTTGCACCAACACTGTGCTCAGCGTCAACACCAACACCGTGAAAACTTAAAAGGAAAAATAACAAAAGCAGTTTAGTCAGATACAAAATAATCCTTTGACAAATGCACTTTAGCAAGATAGCATCTATTGATAACAGCATAGCAGGTAACAACCATCATGAAATAGTACATTACAATGAACCACATACCTCGCTCCGCATATCAAAGGGTGCTAAAAAGTGGTGATGCAGGGAGCTGCCGCCATTAACTTAACTTGGACGTTAGAGAGCTAGCTAGCAACTTCAGTAAACTATTCTCAAACTATTACTGCCAAACAAATAAGTACAGAGGAATAACACTTCAATGTAAAAACACTTTAGTTGAAGGTTACAGTAATATTTTTCTCTAAACTCTAAACATGCATTGTTATATCGTGCCTTCTTGTGCTTACCCTTTTACGAGTGAGCTGCGTGAGCATAGAGAAAATAGTCCCCCTGCAGATAGCATGATGTCAAAATAAAAGTCACATGAAATAAAAATATAAAAAACAGGATAATCATAATAAAACACTGCTAGTGGTCATCTATACTCCCACCACTCATGTTATGAAGAGTGAAGACAAGGATCAACCTGGCTGAACGGCTCATACTTGAGGCTTATGTTTGTATCAGTGTTTCTAGATATGTGCAGGTAAGTACTACTTAATAACTGAGAGTAACCTATGTCATAAGAGGATAAAGGAGTCGACAATTAGACTGATCACTCACTCTCAAGGAGGAGAACTAGTTTCTGAATGGGCCTTTCTATAATCAAAGGTTTGGTAGGACGATCTTGTTTCACTGACGTCCTTTCTCCTACTAACACCTTGATGCGACGCACTAGTCCATCGCTCTCCTTTGTGGTTTCAACCACTCGTCCCAGGTGCCACTGATTTCTAGGAGTATCTTCCTTTATAATGACTAAGTCATCTACCTTAAGGTTACGTCGAGTCGTATGCCACTTTTGGCGTGTGGAGATGTTCATGAGATATTCCCTCTTCCACCGGCTCCAGAACTGGTCGACGAGGTACTGGACTCTTCTGCACCTTTTAGTTGCATAGACATCCTCCTCAAATTTGCCAGGCGGTGGAAGGGCAATCTTGGACTTCATCAGTATGAGATGGTTCGGAGTTAATGGCTCGAGCGAGGTAGGATCATTTACCCTGTTTACGGTTAACGGACAGCTGTTCACAATGGCCATTGCCTCATAGAACAGAGTTTGAAGGGAAGAGTCGTCGAGTCTGCCTGAGTATTGACAGAGTGTGACGTTTAGGACATTACAGACAGTCCGAATCTGGCGCTCCCAGACGCCTCCAGCGTGGCTTGCTGAGGGAGCATTGAGAATGAACTCACATTGCCTTTCTGCTAGGAAGCTCTCGATTGTTTTGGTGTCGCATTGCTTCAATGCTTCTTTGAACTCATTTTTAGCTCCCACAAAATTGGTTCCTTGATCGCAATGGAGCTGACCGAACGGCTCCTCTGAGACTGATGAAGCATCTTAAGGCGTTGATAAATGCATCTGTGGATAAGTCCTCAAGCATCTCAATGTGAACGGATCGAGAGGCAAGGCAAGTGAAGATCAAGCCATAGCGCTTTTGCTCTTTGCGGGCTTTCTTAGTGATGAATGGGCCGAAGCAATCGATGCCGCAGTATGTGAAGGAGCAGAGACTTCTACACGCTCCTTAGGAAGCTCCGCCATGCGTTGTTCTTCTGCAGGTCGTCTGAGTCTTCTACACTTCACACATCTGTGTATCAGCTTAGCAACTGACTTACTTCCACCGATGACCCAAAACCCATTGGCTCGAAGTTCTGTTAGAGTTTGATTCCGTCCTTGGTGACAGATCCTCTCGTGGCAGTGGGTCAAGATCAGCTTGGTAATATGTCCTCCTTTGGGTAGAATCAAAGGGTGTTTGACTTCTAGGCTTAAGGATGACTGACCTAGTCTCCCACCGACACTAAGTGCTCCTCCTTCTAAGATGGGATCCAAGTGAAACAGAGGGCTGGAATTTTGAAGACCCTTTCCCTTTTGAAGTATCTTCATCTCTTGGGAGAATGCTGCTTCTTGTACAAGCCTCATTACTGATTCGGCAGCTCTCTGCGCTCTTCCACACTCACAGGTTCGCCAGGACGGGTTTGCTTTGAATTCAGCCTCTTGATTCTTGTGATGACCTTTAGGAGTTTTGACCAGGAGGAGAATCGATTTAGACGGGTAAGAATGTCTGACTTGGAAGGTTCTACTTTAGTTGTAAATGCCTGCATTGACCTGACCTCAGGATCACCAACAAGCAACTCAGGAGTGAGGTGAGACTCTGGATGTATTTCTTGTTCCCACAGGAATTTGGGTCCTGGTAGCCAGTTTGTTGAGGAGATGTCTACTGCATTGAGACCCCTCGACGCATGGTCAGCAGGGTTTTCTGTTGTGTCTATGTAGTGCCACTGGCTGGGGCTGGTGTGTTCTCTGATCATTTGCACACGATTGGCAACGAAGACATGGAACCTTCTGGCTTCATTGTTAATATAAGCCAGGACAACTTGCGAGTCAGTCCAGAAAAATTCTGCATTGATTGGCATTTCAAGCTCGTTTCTCAGCATGACACTTGATCTTGCAGCGACCACTGCTGCTGAAAGTTCCAATCTTGGAATGCTTGTGAGTTTTGTAGGCATAACTCTAGCCTTTGCCATCACGAGGCTGCAGTGAACTTCACCATCTTCATTCTTGCTCCTCAGATAGGAACACGAGCCATATCCTATATTGCTGGCATCCGAGAAGTGGTGTAGTTCCCTCGAGACAGTTTTGCAGAAGCCTTGCGATTGGTAGCACCTTGGTATTGAGACTTCATTTAGCCTTTGTAGGTCGCTCTTCCATCTCTCCCACCGTGGACTTAAGTCTTCGGGAAGTGGGTCATCCCATCCAATGCCTCGACGGCACAGCTCCTGGAGGATGCACTTTCCGGTTAAGATAAACGGAGCCACGAATCCGACTGGATCGTACAAAGAAGCAATGACGGATAGGATGCCGCGACGTGTGGGGGGCCTTGTCTGTGGATTTACATTGAAGCTGAAGGTGTCATGTTTAAGGGACCACTGGATACCAAGAGCACGTTCTGCTGGAGCTGCATTTAGGTCCAGATCGAGGGGTTCAGATGTGACTGCTCTCTCAGTTGGGTCCACAGAGTCCAGAACTGACCTTTCGTTTGAATTGAACTTATGTAGACGCAAACCTCCTCTCTTGCACAGCTCTCGTGTTTCAGCGATCAACTCCTTTGCTTCTTCTACGGAGGGGACGCTGATAAGCCCATCATTGACGTAGAAGTTCTTTTCAATGAAGGCTGACGCTGATGGATACTCTTCCCTGTGTTGGCGTGCCATGTACTTCAGACCAAAGTTGGCACATCCGGGTGACGAGCGGCTCGAATAGGTGCACAGCCATTTGATACTCTTGAGGCTCTGCTTCAAGGTCTCCATCCTCCCACCAGAGAAACCGTAAGTAGTTCCGTAGTTCAGGAGAAACGTAAAACTGATGGAACATTTTCTCGATGTCGCATATGATGGCTACAGCCTCTTTCCTGAAACGACAGAGCACTCCAAGGAGAGAGTTGATCAGGTCAGGACCTGTTAGCAGTGTATCATTTAGTGAGACACCACGGAACTTCGCTGAACAGTCAAAGATGACCCTTAGCTTCTCTGGCTTCTTGGGGTGGAACACCCCATGGTGTGGTATGTACCACGTAGTCTGCTGTCCTGTCGCAGGAGAGGCTGGCTCTGCGTCGCCTTTCTTTATCATATCTTTCATGAAGGCCTTGTACTGTTCTTTATACCGCTCGTTATTTTTCAATCTTTTCTTTAGGTGCTGCAGTCGAACTGTTGCCAGCTTCTTGTTGTCTGGTAGCAGAGGAGGATATGTGCTCTTGAAAGGGAGGGGCATAGTGTCCATCTTTCCTTTGAGTTATGTTGTTACTCAGGAGCTGAATGAAGCGAACGTCGTCTTGTGACACATACTTGTCTTTATCTGCATACTTCCTTTCATTGAAGTCTGATTCCAAGACATTCAGCAGGTCAGTGGTTGATGGCACTGGTATTTCCTTCACTGTCACTCGATGGACAAACCTCTGGTTTCCCTGGCGATCCAGATGTGGATTGGATGAGCCTACGATGCTCCAGACAAGTTCCGTTCTCTGGGGAATGGATCATTTTCGCCTCCTGTGATGACTTCCTGTGGGGCTAACGCCAACGGGCAATCACTTCCAATTAACAGTCCCACCTCACAGTCCTTCAGCAGCGGGAGTTTGTTTGCTAGATGCTTTAGATGAGGCCAGAGCAGTGCTGTTTCGAAGTCGGGATGTAGGACTTGTCGACCGGGATGAAGCCACGAGTGTAGGCTTGGCGTAGCTGAATCTGTTTTTCAGACTGTAGTCCTCGAACTTGTAGACCGTAGACACTTTTGCTTGCTATGGGTGTGTCAACAGCTGTCATGGTGCTCAGTTTGAGCTGTACTGGTTTAGTCTCCACGTTCAGCTCTTCGAGTAGGTCTTCCAAGACGAATGTCGAATCACTCTGCGTATCCAAAAGAGCATACGTTATAACTTCTTTCTGTGGTTCATTTGCAGATGACATGAAAACAGGGACGATGCTTGATGTGGCAAAGATGCGCTGTGTCACTGCATGGGACGTCACCTTGATCTCCTCCTGACTAGTGCCTTTGTCTGTGGAAGTAGAGTGTTGCTCCTTTGTTTCCACAGATCGATTCTCTCTCTCTTCATGTAGACAGGTGGGGTGACGTCTGCTGCATATGCCACAAGAGTGTCGTGTTTTGCAATCCTTACTGTTATGTCCCTTTCTCAAACATCCAGTAGCACAAATTGTTTTCCCGAATGAAGGCCTTCTTATCTTCCAGAGATTTCACTGCAAAGATAGGGCACTTTACAACGCCGTGCATCTCATCTTTGCAGATAGGACAAGGTGGCCTTGACTTGGTGCTGAAAACTTTCTCAACCTTTTCCGTGGGATAATTCCTTTTAGTGTTTGTGTGAAGTGCTCTAGCTCTCTTGGGCTGCCTGTCATCTGTGGCCTTGATCAGAAGTGGAGAGGCTGACAGGGTTACAGGCTATCCGAGCCTCCTTCTGGATGAACCTTGTGAAACAGGAAAAGCTTGGGTAATCCCGGATTCGTCCAACCTTTCTGTGATGACTCTGCTCCATCTTCGTGTGATCCAGTCTGGTAATTTCCTCAGCAACTTGTGGTTCTCTTCACAGTCGTCCAAGATGGACAATCCTTTCACATGAGGCATCGCTTCAACGCATCCTTGCAGGAAGTCAGCAAACTCTCGAAGTGCAGCAGGATCACTGGTACCAACCTTGGGCCACTTCATGAGCTTGTCTCTAAAAGCCTTTTGCACTATGAAGTGGTTTCTGTACCTTTCTTCCAGGACCCTTAAGGCACCCTGATATGCCTCTTCTGAGTTTCTATAGAAGAATCCCTCTACAGCCTTACGTGCTTCTCCAGTCAGATAGTTTTTTAAGTAGAACATTTTTTCATGAGCTGGGAGAGGCTGGTGGTCTATGAGGGCCATGAAGGACATCTTCCAGTCTACATACTTGAGGGGCTTCAGCCAGAGAACTTTGGTGGCTCAGGAGCAGGCAGGCGATTCATACTGAGTGAGTTAATGAGTGCTCGGGTAAGGCCATCTTTCTCAGGAGATGCTAGCGCATTGGCGTGTGCTTGAGGAGGCTGGTATGCGATGGCCTTTGGATTAAGCTGGCTTTTGAATCCAACCGTGAGATCAGTCTCTTTTGGCCAGTCTCTGGAGTCATGTTCAAGGCTCTCGTGATCGCTTACTCTAGCCTCTGCTATTCTTACTTCTGCCTCTGCTTGAATTTGCTGTAGTCTCTTTTCTCCTGACGCATGTTTGTCTCTATTCTTTTAAGAGCTACTTGCTTTTCTTCTTCCAACCTTTTAAGAACTAGCTGCTTCTCTTCTTCTAACTTGCTAAGAACTTCTTCTTGAGCTTGTATTTGATATACTGCTTTAACCTTTTCTTGTTGAGCTGCGAGTTCTGCTCCCCGCATCTACATGTTTGCTTGAGCCCTGTGAGTTGATTGAATTTTCTGCGGGAGAGAGTACAGTATCTGTCTTTGTGTGTCCGAAGACAGATCCATACTCATCCTTCATAAGTGCCATCCTCACTCGTAGTTTCTCAAGTTCTGGATTGAAGACCTCATCTACAGTTTCTAGTCGCATCTCTATTATTTCAGCTGATCTCTGCAGTGAGTGCTATACAAGCATCCATTTTCGGTACAATGTCTGGGGTGGCATTGTGGTTGGCGTTGAATGGGCTCATAACATTCACTTACTGCACTGTGTCGAATTTGGATTTCTTCTCTGATTTTTTTAGTTCATCTTGAGAGCAGAATGATTTTAGTGCGGTCCTAACCTTTCCTGCCACCTGTTTCCAGGAGCCATAAGCTCTCATGAATTCTTTCTTGTGTTTAATGGCTTCCTGTTTGTGCATCTCTAATCCCTTTTCTGTAAATGTTCTCTCACGTGAACTAGACCTGACTGGCTGTGGGTTATCTGTTTTCATGGGTAGGTCATGTGTGATAGCTACTTCTTCTTCATTAAGTGACATCTTGTTGAAGTTGTGATGCTGTTTGGTTATATTGAACTACTGAACTATAGTTTAATTACTGAAATATAGCTTAATAACGTAACCAATACTTAATATCAAACATGCACTGGACGATTATCATCAACAAAATATGAAGGCTAACACACGTAACAGCTTAGCAATGAATGCTATCATACAGATTTACCCATGAATGAATTTACTTTTAACAGGTTCAATTTTTTTTTTTGATTACCCCTCTGTACAGTATATCAAACATGTACAGTATATTGTTTATAAAGGTGACTTCAGTCCATTACATAAACATCACTGTTCGCAATCAAAGAGTCCCTGTGATTTTATGCAGCAATCAGCATAAACGAAATAGACCGATCTTGCCTGGGTGCCGGTTGAAGTGAGGGCGTTTGAACAGAAGGTGGCAGTCTTGTACATAGAATGGCGGATGGCAGTCCTTCTAACGTCGAGTTGAGTTTCACTCCACATCGAGGCCGAAGTTTTCACTGTAGCAGCCCTTCAATTTGGAATAAACAGGCTTGGGAGTGTTTCCATACGGGTGTACTTTAATGGACTAGCGTGCTTTGCACCAACACTGTGCTCAGCGTCAACACCAACACCGTGAAATCTTAAAAGGAAAAATAACAAAAGCAGTTTAGTCAGATACAAAATAATCCTTTGACAAATGCACTTTAGCAAGATAGCATCCATTGATAACAGCATAGCAGGTAACAACCATCATGAAATAGTACATTACAATGAACCACATACCTCGCTCCGCATATCAAAGGGTGCTAAAAAGTGGTGATCCAGGGAGCTGCCGCCATTAACTTAACTTGGACGTTAGAGAGCTAGCTAGCAACTTCGTAAACTATTCTCAAACTATTACTGCCAAACAAATAAGTACAGAGGAATAACACCTCAATGTAAAAACACTTTAGTTGAAGGTTACAGTAATATTTTTCTCTAAACTCTAAACATGCATTGTTATATCGTGCCTTCTTGTGTTTACCCTTTTACGAAGTGAGCTGTGAGCATAGAGAAAATAGTCCCCCTGCAGATAGCATGATGTCAAAATAAAAGTCACATGAAATAAAAATATAAAAAACAGGATAATCATAATAAAACACTGCTAGTGGTCATCTATATGATGTTTGCTATATATTCCTTCCTCCATCTACTCCAGAAATACTCTGTCAGATGCTGCACTCTGCGCCACCTTTTCCTGGCATACAGATCTTCTGCCACAATTTTCCTGGTGGAGGCAGTGGGACAGAGGATTTCATGGTAAGTAAATGGTTAGGGCTAGGTGGCTCTAGGCCTTTGGTATCATTGATGCTGTTGGTGGTGAGTAGGTGGCTATTTATGATTGGCATGGCTTCATAGAAGAATGTTCTCAAAGAAGCATCATCTAATCTACCTGTGCTCTGTAATAGGACCCAGCTTAGGACACTCCTAATTGTCCTGATCTGCCGTTCCAAACACCTCCCATGTGACTTGCATCAGGTATTTTCATAGTGAAGTCACATTGTTTTGGGGCTAGGTAAACAGTCAATCTGTCTTTCTCCACTTCTTTTAAAGCGTTAGTCAGTTTGTTTTTCATTTTTCCTTCATCTGATCTCTCTTAGAGCTCCATGGATATCTATAAAACACTGCAAAGCATTTATGAGGGCATCAGTTGTTAGATCTTCCAACATTTCAATGTGAATTTCCCTTGAGTAGAGACAGGTTAATATAAGTCCACATCTCTTATGCTCTTTACAACCTCGCTTAGAGTGAAATGGTCCAAAACAATCCATCCCACAGTATGAGAATGGTGTCAAGGAATCAACACGGTTCAGTAGCAGAAGCGGAATGGAAGAGAAATCGGGCTGGGATTTTACATGATACTGGGCCATAGGTTGTTGAGTTTGGGAGCGTTATGCGTTCTTTATAACACGGCTGTCCGCTTTCGTGGCCAGGCCACCGGGAAAAAGTCCTGGTGCTCCCGATGGCCAGTCCACCACTGGTTAGAAGGTAGATCAGCCATCTTTTGCGTTTCTGGTTACCTGCAAGCTCTCCTGTTCAAAAACACCTTTTTAATATGGTTCACTACAACTTTGCTGCCACCAACAAACCAGTAACCATTTGCTCTCAGTTCATTAAGAGATTGTCGTCTGCTTTTGTGCTGAATTTTGTCATGGCAGTAATCTAAGATCAGAAGTATACCACACCATCTCTTGGTAGGATTTCTGGGTGCTTCAAATCAAGAGGTAAGGAATATTTCTTTAATCACCCTCCTACCCCCAGAATACCATCTTGCAATACTTGGTCAAGTTGGAACAATTGATGGCTATGCGGTAGTTTGCCATGACTCAGTATTCGCATTTCCTCTTTGAACCAAGCACAATACTGGCCTTTCTTCTGTATTCAAAATGTATTTGTTTTGCTGTTTTGGCTCCTTTTGCTAGTTGCTGGATCCGAGCAACAACATTCAATGCTATATGCCTTTTTGAGAACCAATTAAGTCTTTCCAAAATGTTTTCCTCTTTTACTACATTTGTTAGTAGTACCTGTGTCGTTTTGACTTCAGGATAGCCCACTAGAAGCTCTCGAGTTGACTTTGGCGTGACAATTTTACTTTCCCACAGAAACTTGGTTCCATGAAGCCAATTTGAACTAATCTTCTCCTAGCATTGTTTAGAACTACACCTTGAGGCATCTGGAAGTGTGAGCTGCTGGATTTTGATCAGTGTTGATATAGTGCCACTGTGCTGGTTCCATAGGTTCTCTGATACTTTGGACTCAATTTGCCATGAAAACATGAAACCTTCAGGCTTCATTGTTAATGTAGCCTAAGACTAACACTGAATCTGTCCAAAAATACTCTTGGTCAATTTTGAGCTCCAGCTCCTCCCTTAGCATACTACTGACAGCCAAGGAGACCACTGCAGCTATTAACTTGAGCCTTGATATGGTAAGTATTTGTGTTGCTCATTTCTCATCCAGGACTACTTTAAAGGAGAAGGTGTCACGGTTCACACTCCACTTTACTCCCAACATGGGCTGGACTGGGAGTTCATCATAACTGAGGTCCACATCCTGAACTCCGCTGGAGATTAACTTGTGGAGGTGCAGTCTCCCCTTGCATATGCATTTTGTGCTTCTCTCACTGGTTTGATGGCTGTGTCCACAGATTCTACACTAATGAAGCCATCATCAATATAGAAATTCTTTCTGATGAATTTGGCTGTTTCAGTGATACTCTTTTTCATTATGGTTTGCAAGATACTTCAATCCATAATTTGCACAGCTAGGAGAGAAAACATGGACATTCATGCAATATATGTTTGGCTTTGAATTTGTATCACCATTTTCCCACCATCGTAAGCAATCTCTGTCCTCCTGGCTTTCATGGAACCTGTGGAACATCCATTCTACATCACAGATGACTGAGATTGTGTGTTTGCAGAACCCACAGTGTACTTCTGTCAGCCCATTTGTGAGATCAGGTCCAGCTAGTAAGTGATCATTCAGAGCCGTCCCATCATACTTGGCAGAGCAATTGAACACAACCCTGACCCCTCACATTTCCTGCCTTGGATTGGTGTTCAGCTATCTCTGCATCACCATCCTTTGGGATTTTTCTCAAGTTTTCCTTTCAGGCGCTTCAGCCGCACAGAGCCAGCCACTTATTTTCTGGCAGTTGTAGGTGTGTCATAAAAGGGAGGGGCATTTCCAGGTGCCCATCTGTATTAGAGTGGATTCTTTCATTCAGCGATTGCATGAATTGTATGTCATCTTGTGATATGCTCTTTTCCCCAGGGTTTGTATCTTAGAAGTCCGATTCAATGGCTCTGATGACAGTGGCTCCTTGACAGATACAAGATGGAACCACATTCATGGTGAACTGCTGACAATGCTCCAAGATGGCTCATCGTCACCTCCAGTGATGACTTGTTGTGGTGCCAATGCTCTCGAACAGTCGTAACCAATTTACATTTATCCAAAGCGACTTACAGTGCACTTATTACAGGGACAGTTCCCTGGAGCAACCTGCCTTGCTCAAGGACACAATGGTGGTGTCTGGGGGATCGAGACCAGCAACCTTCTGCTTACCAGCTCAGTGCTTTAGCGACTACACCACCACCACCACCACTCCAATTTGGAGTCCGACCTCACAATCCATCAGCTCTGGTATTTCCTGTGCTATTATATTCAGATGTTCAATGGGATGAAATATCTGGGAAAGGCAGGTGGCAAGTTGATAAGGCTTTGTAGAGGAAAACCCCTATCTCTAAGCCTACTAACTCTTTCACTCTGAACAATGGAATCTTTTCCAATCATTGTGGTAAGCTTTAACATGACTGGCTCTAAAACTTCCTCCATCTTTTCACATACCCCTTGGTATACAAAGGTGTTGCTACTCTATGTATCCAGTT
>NW_026266834.1:0-19948 GCF_025860055.1 Xyrauchen texanus | reverse complement strand
TATGACTTGAAAAGAAGAAAAATTATGGTCATAAATAAATCAAACCAGAAGTCTGTACGATTTTCTGGTGCAGAAATATGTGATTTGTTACTCGGTTGCTAGGGTAAGCCCAAGTGGTTGCTATGCAGTTACCAAGGTAATACAACACATGGCTCCTTTCCATCCTGAGTGAAATAAGTCAACCCGGAAGTCTGTAGTGTTTTCTGGTGCAGAGATATGTGATTTCTTACTCGGTTGCTAGGGTAACCCCATCTGGTTGCTAGGCAGTTACCATAGTGATACTAATCAAGTGTCCTTGCCATCCTGAGTAAAATAAGTCAACCCGGAAGTCTCTACTGTTTTGTAGTGCAGAGATATGTGAGTTGTTACTCGGTTGCTAGGGTAACCCCATCTGGTTGCTAGGCAGTTACCATAGTGATAGTAATCAGGTCTCCTTGCCATCCTGAGTGAAATAAACCAACCCAGAAGTCTGTACGTTTTTCTGATGCAGAGATATGTGATTTGTTACTTGGTTGCTAGGGTAACCCCATATGGTTGCTAGGCAGTTACCATAGTGATAGTAATGAAGTCTCCTTGCCATCCTGAGTGAAATAAGTCAACCCGAAATCTCTACAAATTTCTGGTGGAAAGATATGTGATTTGTTACTCGGTTGCTAGGTTAACCCCATCTGGTTTCTAGGCAGTTACCATAGTGATACTAATCAAGTCTCCTGGCCATCCTGATTAAAATAAATCAACCCAGAATTCTCTTCAATTTTCTGGTGCAGAGATATGTGATTTGTTACTCGGTTGCTAGGGTAACCCCTCCTTGTTGCTAGGCAGTTACCATAGTGATCATAATCAAGTGTCTTTGCCATCCTGATTGAAATAAACCAACCCAGAAGTATCTACGTTTTCTGATGCAGAGATATGTGATTTGTTACTTGGTTGCTAGGGTAACCCCATATGGTTGCTAGGCAGTTACCATAGTGATACTAATGAAGTCTCCTTGCCATCCTGAGTAAAATAAGTCAACCCGGAAGTCTCTACTGTTTTCTAGTGCAGAGATATGTGATTTGTTATTCGGTTGCTAGGGTAACCCCATCTGGTTGCTAGGCAGTTACCATAGTGATAGTAATCAAGTGTCCTTGCCATCCTGAGTGAAATAAATCAACCCAGAGGTCTGTGATATTTTCTGGTGCAGAGATATGTGATTTGTTACTTGGTTGCTAGGGTAACCCCATCTGGTTGCTAGGCAGTTACCATAGTGATAGTAATAAAGTGTCCTTGCCATCCTGAATGAAATAAATCAACCCAGAGGTCTGTACTATTTTGTGGTGCAGAGATATGTGATTTGTTACTCGGTTGCTAGGGTAACCCCATCTGGTTGCTAGGCAGTTACCATAGTGATACTAATCAAGTGTCCTTGCCAGCCTGATTGAAATAAGTCAACCCGGAAGTCTCTATGTTTTTGTGATGCAGAGATATGTGATTTGTTACTCGGTTGCTAGGGTAAGCCCATCTGGTTGCTAGGCAGTTACCATAGTGATACTAATGAAGTGTCCTTTCCATCCTGATTGAAATAAGTCAACCCGGAAGTCTCTACGTTTTTCTGATGCAGAGATATGTGATTTGTTACTCGGTTGCTAGGGTAACCCCATCTGGTTGCTAGGCAGTTACCATAGTGATACTAATCAAGTCTCCTTGCCATCCTGATTGAAATAAATCAACCCAGAAGTCTCTCTGATTTTCTGGTGCAGAGATATAGTTACTGCTAAGCGGTTGCTAGGGTACTCTGTTTAGTTGCTAGGGAGTGGCTTGGCAGCTGCCAATCATGAATCTCCAAAGGCTGCTTGTCAGTATGAATGATATAAACCAACTCCCATGCCTCTGTGACATTCAGAATGGAAGATATCCCTCTATGGATTTTGGTTGTTAAGGTGCTCGACAATGGTTGCTAGGGAGGGGCTAGGAAGTGTTGATTTGATGCATGATTGGCTGTTTGCTGTCCCGAGTCAAGCGAGACCACCCTTGTGTTTCTATGACACTTCTATCCGGAGATATCCCTTTGATATGTTTCAATAGAAGTCTATGGGACTTGTTGCTAAGGTGCTCTTAATGGTTGCTAGGGCGTGGCTTGATAGCTTCACAATGATCCTGAGAGACTGATTGGTCGTCTGAGTAAAATGAGCCCACCCCTCGTCTCTATGACACTGTGATCCAGAGCTATGTTCAATACAAATCCCTATGCCTTTTCATTTCATGGGCCGTCCTACACCATTATAAGTCAATTGGGGCATTTTTGGGCAGCTCCTGCCCCCAGGGGTGGAACTTTTACCCCATATTGAGGTATGCTCTTACAGAGCCTGCCAGCCTCTTCAAATGTGGCAAATCACACGTTTCTACTGAAATCCTCGCTTGGAGCTGTGACGCGTCAAAGTTTGTATCAATGTTAAGTCTATGTGATTTTTCGGCGCTTTTTTGCCCCTGGGGCAAATACCGTACCCGATACGCTTATAAAAGTCATAGCACACGTGTCCTCAATAGGCCGTTCGATTTGACACCTCATTCGTGGGTTCTACGCCAAGCGGTGCGGGACGAGTTAGGTGCGAAGTTTTGTTAAGAGATATAAAAATAAAAACAAAAATAAAAATAAAAACTAGATAGGTACATTTCCTGAAGAAAATGTGAGTGGTGCTTGCCGTGGCAAAACTCGATCAAACAGCATGTTGTAACTGGAAAAGAACAAAAATTATGGTCATAAATAAATCAACCCAGAAGTCTGTACGATTTTCTGGTGCAGAAATATGTGATTTGTTACTCGGTTGCTAGGGAAAGCCCATGTGGTTGCTATGCAGTTACCAAGGTAATACAATACATGGCTCCTTTCCATCCTGAGTGAAATAAGTCAACCCGGAAGTCTGTAGTGTTTTCTGGTGCAGAGATATGTGATTTGTTACTCGGTTGCTAGGGTAACCCCATCTGGTTGCTAGGCAGTTAGCATAGTGATACTAATCAAGTGTCCTTGCCATCCTGATTGAAATAAGTCAACCCGGAAGTCTCTATGTTTTTCTGATGCAGAGATATGTGATTTGTTACTCGGTTGCTAGGGTAACCCCATCTGGTTGCTAGGCAGTTACCATAGTGATACTAATCAAGTGTCCTTGCCATCCTGATTGAAATAAGTCAACCCGGAAGTCTCTATGTTTTTCTGATGCAGAGATATGTGATTTGTTACTCGGTTGCTAGGGTAACCCCATCTGGTTGCTAGGCAGTTATCATAGTGATACTAATCAAGTCTCCTTGCCATCCTGATTGAAATAAGTCAACCCGGAAGTCTCTACGTTTTTCTGATGCAGAGATATGTGATTTGTTACTCGGTTGCTAGGGTAACCCCATCTGGTTGCTAGGCAGTTACCATAGTGATACTAATCAAGTCTCCTTGCCATCCTGATTGGAATAAGTCAACCCGGAAGTCTCTATGTTTTTCTGATGCAGAGATATGTGATTTGTTACTTGGTTGCTAGGGTAACCCCATCTGGTTGCTAGGCAGTTACCATAGTGATACTAATCAAGTCTCCTTGCCATCCTGATTGAAATAAGTCAACCCGGAAGTCTCTACGTTTTCTGATGCAGAGATATGTGATTTGTTACTCGGTTGCTAGGGTAACCCCATCTGGTTGCTAGGCAGTTACCATAGTGATACTAATGAAGTCTCCTTGCCATCCTGATTGTAATAAGTCAACCCGGAAGTCTCTACGTTTTCTGATGCAGAGATATGTGATTTGTTACTCGGTTGCTAGGGTAACCCCATCTGGTTGCTAGGCAGTTACCATAGTGATACTTATGAAGTCTCCTTGCCATCCTGATTGAAATAAATCAACCCAGAAGTCTCTCTGATTTTCTGGTGCAGAGATATAGTTACTGCTAAGCGGTTGCTAGGGTACTCTGTGTAGTTGCTAGGGAGTGGCTTGGCAGCTGCCAATCATGAATCTCCAAAGGCTGCTTGTCAGTATGAATGATATAAACCAACTCCCATGCCTCTGTGACATTCAGAATGGAAGATATCCCTCTATGGATTTTGGTTGTTAAGGTGCTCGACAATGGTTGCTAGGGAGGGGCTAGGAAGTGTTGAAGTGATGCATGATTGGCTGTTTGCTGTCCCGAGTCAAGCGAGACCACCCTTGTGTTTCTATGACACTTCTATCCGGAGATGTCCCTTTGATCTTTTTCAATAGAAGTGTATGGGACTTGTTGCTAAGGTGCTCTTAATGGTTGCTAGGGCGTGGCTTGATAGCTTCACAATGATCCTGAGAGACTGATTGGTCGTCTGAGTAAAATGAGCCCACCCCCTCGTCTCTATGACACTGTGATCCAGAGCTATGTTCAATACAAATCCCTATGCCTTTTCATTTCATGGGCCGTTCTACACCATTATAAGTCAATTGGGGCATTTTTGGGCAGCTCCTGCCCCCAGGGTGCAACTTTTACCCCATATTGAGGTATGCTCTTACAGAGCCTGCCAGCCTCTTCAAATGTGGCAAATCACACGTTTCTCTGAAATCCTCAGCTTGGAGCTGTGACGCGTCAAAGTTTGTCTCAATGTTAAGTCTATGGGATTTTTCGGCCGCTTTTTTGCCCCTGGGGCAAATACCGTACCCGATAAGCTTATAAAAGTCATAGCACACGTGTCCTCAATAGGCCGTTCGATTTGACACCTCATTCGTGGGTCTACGCCAAGCGGTCGTGGGACGAGTTAGGTGCGAAGTTTTGTTAAGAGATATAAAAATAAAAATAAAATAAAAATAAAAGTATAATAATAAGTATGTGAGATTACAATAGTGATGCTTTGCAAGCACCACTAACTAGATAGGTACATTTCCTGAAGAAAATGTGAGTGGTGCTTGCCGTGGCAAAACTCGATCAAACAGCATGTTGTAACTTGAAAAGAAAAAAAATTATGGTCATAAATAAATCAGCCCAGAAGTCTGTACGATTTTCTGGTGCAGAAATATGTGATTTTTTACTCGGTTGCTAGGGTAAGCCCATGTGGTTGCTATGCAGTTACCAAGGTAATACAATACATGGCTCCTTTCCATCCTGAGTGAAATAAGTCAACCCGGAAGTCTGTAGTGTTTTCGTGGTGCAGAGATATGTGATTTGTTACTCGGTTGCTAGGGTAACCCCATCTGGTTGCTAGGCAGTTACCATATTGATACTAATGAAGTGTCCTTGCCATCCTGGTTGAAATAAATCAACCCGGAAGTCTGTACTCTTTTCTGGTGCCGAGATATGTGATTTGTTTCTCGGTTGCTAGGGTAACCCCATCTGGTTGCTAGGCAGTTACCATAGTGATAGTGATCAAGTGTCCTTGCGATCCTGAGTGAAATAAATCAACCCGGAAGTCTGTACTGTTTTCTGGTGCCGAGATATGTGATTTGTTTCTCGGTTGCTAGGGTAACCCCATCTGGTTGCTAGGCAGTTACCATAGTGATAGCAATCAAGTGTCCTTGCGATCCTGAGTGAAATAAATCAACCCGAAGTCAGTACTATTTTCTGGTGCAGAGATATGTGATTTGTTACTCGGTTGCTAGGGTAACCCCATCTGGTTGCTAGGCAGTTACCATAGTGATAGTAATCAAGTGTCCTTGCCATCCTGATTGAAATAAGTCAACCCAGAAGTATCTACGTTTTTCTGATGCAGAGATATGTGATTTGTTACTCGGTTGCTAGGGTAACCCCATGTGGTTGCTAGGCAGTTACCATATTGATACTAATGAAGTGTCCTTGCCATCCTGGTTGAAATAAATCAACCTGGAAGTCTGTACTCTTTTCTGGTGCCGAGATATGTGATTTGTTTCTCGGTTGCTAGGGTAACCCCATCTGGTTGCTAGGCAGTTACCATAGTGATAGTAATGAAGTGTCCTTGCCATCCTGAGTGAAATAAATCAACCCGAAGTCAGTACTATTTTCTGGTGCAGAGATATGTGATTTGTTACTCGGTTGCTAGGGTAACCCCATCTGGTTGCTAGGCAGTAATCATAGTGATACTAATGAAGTGTCCTTGCCATCCTGATTGAAATAAGTCAACCCGGAAGTCTCTACGTTTTTCTGATGCAGAGATATGTGATTTGTTACTCGGTTGCTAGGGTAAGCTCATGTGGTTGCTAGGCAGTTACCATAGTGATACTAATGAAGTGTCCTTGCCATCCTGATTGAAATAAGTCAACCCGGAAGTCTCTACGTTTTTCTGATGCAGAGATATGTGATTTGTTACTCGGTTGCTAGGGTAACCACATCTGGTTGCTAGGCAGTTAAAATAGTGATACTTATCAAGTCTCCTTGCCATCCTGATTGAAATAAATCAACCCAGAAGTCTCTCTGATTTTCTGGTGCAGAGATATAGTTACTGCTAAGCGGTTGCTAGGGTACTCTGTGTAGTTGCTAGGGAGTGGCTTGGCAGCTGCCAATCATGAATCTCCAAAGGCTGCTTGTCAGTATGAATGATATAAACCAACTCCCATGCCTCTGTGACATTCAGAATGGAAGATATCCCTCTATGGATTTTGGTTGTTAAGGTGCTCGACAATGGTTGCTAGGGAGGGGCTAGGAAGTGTTGAAGTGATGCATGATTGGCTGTTTGCTGTCCCGAGTCAAACGAGACCACCCTTGTGTTTCTATGACACTTCTATCCGGAGATATCCCTTTGATCTTTTTCAATAGAAGTCTATGGGACTTGTTGCTAAGGTGCTCTTAATGGTTGCTAGGGCGTGGCTTGATAGCTTCACAATGATCCAGAGAGACTGATTGGTTGTCTGAGTAAAATGAGCCCACCCCTCGTCTCTATGACACTGTGATCCAGAGCTATGTTCAATACAAATCCCTATGCCTTTTCATTTCATGGGCCGTCCTACACCATTATAAGTCAATTGGGGCATTTTTGGGCAGCTCCTGCCCCCAGGGGTGCAACTTTTACCCCATATTGAGGTATGCTCTTACAGAGCCTGCCAGCCTCTTCAAATGTGGCAAATCACACGTTTCTACGAAATCCTCAGCTTGGAGCTGTGACGCGTCAAAGTTTGTCTCAATGTTAAGTCTATGGGATTTTTCGGCCGCTTTTTTGCCCCTGGGGCAAATACCGTACCCCGATACGCTTATAAAAGTCATAGCACATGTGTCCTCAATAGGCCGTTCGATTTGACACCTCATTCGTGGGTCTACGCCAAACGGTGCGGGACGAGTTAGGTGCCGAAGTTTTGTTAAGAGATATAAAAATAAAAATAAAAATAAAAAGTATAATAATAAGTATGTGAGATTACAATAGTGATGCTTTGCAAGCACCACTAAAAATAAAAAGTATAATAAGTATGTGAGATTACAATAGTGATGCTTTGCAAGCACCACTAACTAGATAGGTACATTTCCTGAAGAAAATGTGAGTGGTGCTTGCCGTGGCAAAACTCGTCAAATAGCCTGCTTGAAAAGAACAGAAATTGTGGTCATAAATAAATCAACCCAGAAGTCTGTATAATGTTCTGGTGCAGAAATATGTGATTTGTTAGTAGGTTGCTAGGGTAACCCCATGTGGTTGCTAGGCAGTTACCATAGTGATACTAATCAAGTGTCCTTGCCATCCTGATTGAAATAAGTCAAACCGGAAGTCTGTATGTTTTTGTGATGCAGAGATATGTGATTTGTTACTCGGTTGCTAGGGTAAGCCCATCTGGTTGCTAGGCAGTTACCATAGTGATACTAATGAAGTGTCCTTTCCATCCTGATTGAAATAAGTCAACCCGGAAGTCTCTACGTTTTTCTGATGCAGAGATATGTGATTTGTTACTCGGTTGCTAGGGTAACCCCATCTGGTTGCTAGGCAGTTACCATAGTGATACTAATCAAGTCTCCTTGCCATCCTGATTGAAATAAATCAACCCAGAAGTCTCTCTGATTTTCTGGTGCAGAGATATAGTTACTGCTAAGCGGTTGCTAGGGTACTCTGTTTAGTTGCTAGGGAGTGGCTTGGCAGCTGCCAATCATGAATCTCCAAAGGCTGCTTGTCAGTATGAATGATATAAACCAACTCCCATGCCTCTGTGACATTCAGAATGGAAGATATCCCTCTATGGATTTTGGTTGTTAAGGTGCTCGACAATGGTTGCTAGGGAGGGGCTAGGAAGTGTTGATTTGATGCATGATTGGCTGTTTGCTGTCCCGAGTCAAACGAGACCACCCTTGTGTTTCTATGACACTTCTATCCGGAGATATCCCTTTGATATGTTTCAATAGAAGTCTATGGGACTTGTTGCTAAGGTGCTCTTAATGGTTGCTAGGGCGTGGCTTGATAGCTTCACAATGATCCTGAGAGACTGATTGGTCGTCTGAGTAAAATGAGCCCACCCCTCGTCTCTATGACACTGTGATCCAGAGCTATGTTCAATACAAATCCCTATGCCTTTTCATTTCATGGGCCGTCCTACACCATTATAAGTCAATTGGGGCATTTTTGGGCAGCTCCTGCCCCCCAGGGGTGCAACTTTTACCCCATATTGAGGTATGCTCTTACAGAGCCTGCCAGCCTCTTCAAATGTGGCAAATCACACGTTTCTACGAAATCCTCAGCTTGGAGCTGTGACGCGTCAAAGTTTGTCTCAATGTTAAGTCTATGTGATTTTTCGGCCGCTTTTTGCCCCTGGGGCAAATACCGTACCCCGATCAGCTTATAAAAGTCATAGCACACGTGTCCTCAATAGGCCGTTCGATTTGACACCTCATTCGTGGGTCTACGCCAAACGGTGCGGGACGAGTTAGGTGCCGAAGTTTTGTTAAGAGATATAAAAATAAAAATAAAAATAAAAATAAAAATAATAAGTATGTGAGATTACAATAGTGATGCTTTGCAAGCACCACTAATAATAAGTATGTGAGATTACAATAGTGATGCTTTGCAAGCACCACTAATAATAAGTATGTGAGATTACAATAGTGATGCTTTGCAAGCACCACTAACTAGATAGGTACATTTCCTGAAGAAAATGTGAGTGGTGCTTGCCGTGGCAAAACTCGTCAAACAGCATGTTGTAACTGGAAAAGAACAAAAATTATGGTCATAAATAAATCAACCCAGAAGTCTGTACGATTTTCTGGTGCAGAAATATGTGATTTGTTACTCGGTTGCTAGGGAAAGCCCATGTGGTTGCTATGCAGTTACCAAGGTAATACAATACATGGCTCCTTTCCATCCTGAGTGAAATAAGTCAACCCGGAAGTCTGTAGTGTTTTCTGGTGCAGAGATATGTGATTTGTTACTCGGTTGCTAGGGTAACCCCATCTGGTTGCTAGGCAGTTAGCATAGTGATACTAATCAAGTGTCCTTGCCATCCTGATTGAAATAAGTCAACCCGGAAGTCTCTATGTTTTTCTGATGCAGAGATATGTGATTTGTTACTCGGTTGCTAGGGTAACCCCATCTGGTTGCTAGGCAGTTACCATAGTGATACTAATCAAGTCTCCTTGCCATCCTGATTGAAATAAGTCAACCCGGAAGTCTCTATGTTTTTCTGATGCAGAGATATGTGATTTGTTACTCGGTTGCTAGGGTAACCCCATCTGGTTGCTAGGCAGTTATCATAGTGATACTAATCAAGTCTCCTTGCCATCCTGATTGAAATAAGTCAACCCGGAAGTCTCTACGTTTTTCTGATGCAGAGATATGTGATTTGTTACTCGGTTGCTAGGGTAACCCCATCTGGTTGCTAGGCAGTTACCATAGTGATACTAATCAAGTCTCCTTGCCATCCTGATTGGAATAAGTCAACCCGGAAGTCTCTATGTTTTTCTGATGCAGAGATATGTGATTTGTTACTTGGTTGCTAGGGTAACCCCATCTGGTTGCTAGGCAGTTACCATAGTGATACTAATCAAGTCTCCTTGCCATCCTGATTGAAATAAGTCAACCCGGAAGTCTCTACGTTTTTCTGATGCAGAGATATGTGATTTGTTACTCGGTTGCTAGGGTAACCCCATCTGGTTGCTAGGCAGTTACCATAGTGATACTAATGAAGTCTCCTTGCCATCCTGATTGTAATAAGTCAACCCGGAAGTCTCTACGTTTTTCTGATGCAGAGATATGTGATTTGTTACTCGGTTGCTAGGGTAACCCCATCTGGTTGCTAGGCAGTTACCATAGTGATACTTATGAAGTCTCCTTGCCATCCTGATTGAAATAAATCAACCCAGAAGTCTCTCTGATTTTCTGGTGCAGAGATATAGTTACTGCTAAGCGGTTGCTAGGGTACTCTGTGTAGTTGCTAGGGAGTGGCTTGGCAGCTGCCAATCATGAATCTCCAAAGGCTGCTTGTCAGTATGAATGATATAAACCAACTCCCATGCCTCTGTGACATTCAGAATGGAAGATATCCCTCTATGGATTTTGGTTGTTAAGGTGCTCGACAATGGTTGCTAGGGAGGGGCTAGGAAGTGTTGAAGTGATGCATGATTGGCTGTTTGCTGTCCCGAGTCAAACGAGACCACCCTTGTGTTTCTATGACACTTCTATCCGGAGATATCCCTTTGATCTTTTTCAATAGAAGTCTATGGGACTTGTTGCTAAGGTGCTCTTAATGGTTGCTAGGGCGTGGCTTGATAGCTTCACAATGATCCTGAGAGACTGATTGGTCGTCTGAGTAAAATGAGCCCACCCCTCGTCTCTATGACACTGTGATCCAGAGCTATGTTCAATACAAATCCCTATGCCTTTTCATTTCATGGGCCGTTCTACACCATTATAAGTCAATTGGGGCATTTTTGGGCAGCTCCTGCCCCCAGGGGTGCAACTTTTACCCCATATTGAGGTATGCTCTTACAGAGCCTGCCAGCCTCTTCAAATGTGGCAAATCACACGTTTCTACTGAAATCCTCAGCTTGGAGCTGTGGCGCGTCAAAGTTTGTCTCAATGTTAAGTCTATGGGATTTTTCGGCCGCTTTTTGCCCCTGGGGCAAATACCGTACTCCGATCAGCTTATAAAAGTCATAGCACACGTGTCCTCAATAGGCCGTTCGATTTGACACCTCATTACGTGGGTCTACGCTAAGCGGTCTTGGGACGAGTTAGGTGCCGAAGTTTTGTTAAGAGATATAAAAATAAAAATAAAAATAAAAATAAAAGTATAATAATAAGTATGTGAGATTACAATAGTGATGCTTTGCAAGCACCACTAACTAGATAGGTACATTTCCTGAAGAAAATGTGAGTGGTGCTTGCCGTGGCAAAACTCGATCAAACAGCATGTTGTAACTTGAAAAGAAAAAAATTATGGTCATAAATAAATCAGCCCAGAAGTCTGTACGATTTTCTGGTGCAGAAATATGTGATTTTTTACTCGGTTGCTAGGGTAAGCCCATGTGGTTGCTATGCAGTTACCAAGGTAATACAATACATGGCTCCTTTCCATCCTGAGTGAAATAAGTCAACCCGGAAGTCTGTAGTGTTTTGTGGTGCAGAGATATGTGATTTGTTACTCGGTTGCTAGGGTAACCCCATCTGGTTGCTAGGCAGTTACCATATTGATACTAATGAAGTGTCCTTGCCATCCTGGTTGAAATAAATCAACCCGGAAGTGTGTACTCTTTTCTGGTGCCGAGATATGTGATTTGTTTCTCGGTTGCTAGGGTAACCCCATCTGGTTGCTAGGCAGTTACCATAGTGATAGTGATCAAGTGTCCTTGCGATCCTGAGTGAAATAAATCAACCCGGAAGTCTGTACTGTTTTCTGGTGCCGAGATATGTGATTTGTTTCTCGGTTGCTAGGGTAACCCCATCTGGTTGCTAGGCAGTTACCATAGTGATAGCAATCAAGTGTCCTTGCGATCCTGAGTGAAATAAATCAACCCGGAAGTCAGTACTATTTTCTGGTGCAGAGATATGTGATTTGTTACTCGGTTGCTAGGGTAACCCCATCTGGTTGCTAGGCAGTTACCATAGTGATAGTAATCATGTCCTGCCATCCTGATTGAAATAAGTCAACCCAGATCTACGTTTCTGATGCAGATATGTGATTTGTTACCGTTAGGTAACCCATGTGGCTAGGCAGTACCATATTGATACTAATGAAGTGTCCTTGCCATCCTGGTTGAAATAAATCAACCTGGAAGTCTGTACTCTTTTCTGGTGCCGAGATATGTGATTTGTTTCTCGGTTGCTAGGGTAACCCCATCTGGTTGCTAGGCAGTTACCATAGTGATAGTAATGAAGTGTCCTTGCCATCCTGAGTGAAATAAATCAACCCGGAAGTCAGTACTATTTTCTGGTGCAGAGATATGTGTTTTGTTACTCGGTTGCTAGGGTAACCCCATCTGGTTGCTAGGCAGTAATCATAGTGATACTAATGAAGTGTCCTTGCCATCCTGATTGAAATAAGTCAACCCGGAAGTCTCTACGTTTTTCTGATGCAGAGATATGTGATTTGTTACTCGGTTGCTAGGGTAAGCTCATGTGGTTGCTAGGCAGTTACCATAGTGATACTAATGAAGTGTCCTTGCCATCCTGATTGAAATAAGTCAACCCGAAGTCTCTACATTTTTCTGATGCAGAGATATGTGATTTGTTACTCGGTTGCTAGGGTAACCCCATCTGGTTGCTAGGCAGTTAACATAGTGATACTTATCAAGTCTCCTTGCCATCCTGATTGAAATAAGTCAACCCGGAAGTCTCTATGTTTTTGTGATGCAGAGATATGTGATTTGTTACTCGGTTGCTAGGGTAAGCCCATCTGGTTGCTAGGCAGATACCATAGTGATACTAATCAAGTGTCCTTGCCATCCTGATTGAAATAAGTCAACCCGGAAGTCTCTACGTTTTTCTGATGCAGAGATATGTGATTTGTTACTCGGTTGCTAGGGTAACCCCATCTGGTTGCTAGGCAGTTAAAATAGTGATACTTATCAAGTCTCCTTGCCATCCTGATTGAAATAAATCAACCCAGAAGTCTCTCTGATTTTCTGGTGCAGAGATATAGTTACTGCTAAGCGGTTGCTAGGGTACTCTGTGTAGTTGCTAGGGAGTGGCTTGGCAGCTGCCAATCATGAATCTCCAAAGGCTGCTTGTCAGTATGAATGATATAAACCAACTCCCATGCCTCTGTGACATTCAGAATGGAAGATATCCCTCTATGGATTTTGGTTGTTAAGGTGCTCGACAATGGTTGCTAGGGAGGGATAGGAAGTGTTGAAGTGATGCATGATTGGCTGTTTGCTGTCCCGAGTCAAACGAGACCACCCTTGTGTTTCTATGACACTTCTATCCGGAGATATCCCTTTGATCTTTTTCAATAGAAGTCTATGGGACTTGTTGCTAAGGTGCTCTTAATGGTTGCTAGGGCGTGGCTTGATAGCTTCACAATGATCCAGAGAGACTGATTGGTTGTCTGAGTAAAATGAGCCCACCCCCTCGTCTCTATGACACTGTGATCCAGAGCTATGTTCAATACAAATCTCTATGCCTTTTCATTTCATGGGCCGTCCTACACCATTATAAGTCAATTGGGGCATTTTTGGGCAGCTCCTGCCCCCAGGGGTGCAACTTTTACCCCATATTGAGGTATGCTCTTACAGAGCCTGCCAGCCTCTTCAAATGTGGCAAATCACACGTTTCTCTGAAATCCTCAGCTTGGAGCTGTGGCGCGTCAAAGTTTGTCTCAATGTTAAGTCTATGGGATTTTTCGGCCGCTTTTTTGCCCCTGGGGCAAATACCGTACCCGATACGCTTATAAAAGTCATAGCACATGTGTCCTCAATAGGCCGTTCGATTTGACACCTCATTACGTGGGTCTACGCCAAGCGGTGCTTGGGACGAGTTAGGTGCCGAAGTTTTGTTAAGAGATATAAAAATAAAAATAAAAATAAAAATAAAAAGTATAATAATAAGTATGTGAGATTACAATAGTGATGCTTTGCAAGCACCACTAAAAAATAAAAAAGTATAATAAGTATGTGAGATTACAATAGTGATGCTTTGCAAGCACCACTAACTAGATAGGTACATTTCCTGAAGAAAATGTGAGTGGTGCTTGCCGTGGCAAAACTCGATCAAATAGCCTGCTTGAAAAGAACAGAAATTGTGGTCATAAATAAATCAACCCAGAAGTCTGTATAATGTTCTGGTGCAGAAATATGTGATTTGTTAGTAGGTTGCTAGGGTAACCCCATGTGGTTGCTAGGCAGTTACCATAGTGATACTAATCAAGTGTCCTTGCCATCCTGATTGAAATAAGTCAAACCGGAAGTCTGTATGTTTTTGTGATGCAGAGATATGTGATTTGTTACTCGGTTGCTAGGGTAAGCCCATCTGGTTGCTAGGCAGTTACCATAGTGATACTAATGAAGTCTCCTTTCCATCCTGATTGAAATAAGTCAACCCGGAAGTCTCTACGTTTTTCTGATGCAGAGATATGTGATTTGTTACTCGGTTGCTAGGGTAACCCCATCTGGTTGCTAGGCAGTTACCATAGTGATACTAATCAAGTGTCCTTGCCATCCTGATTGAAATAAATCAACCCAGAAGTCTCTCTGATTTTCTGGTGCAGAGATATAGTTACTGCTAAACGGTTGCTAGGGTACTCTGTTTAGTTGCTAGGGAGTGGCTTGGCAGCTGCCAATCATGAATCTCCAAAGGCTGCTTGTCAGTATGAATGATATAAACCAACTCCCATGCCTCTGTGACATTCAGAATGGAAGATATCCCTCTATGGATTTTGGTTGTTAAGGTGGTCGACAATGGTTGCTAGGGATGGGTTAGGAAGTGTTGATTTGATGCATGATTGGCTGTTTGCTGTCCCGAGTAAAACGAGACCACCCTTGTGTTTCTATGACACTTCTATCCGGAGATATCCCTTTGATCTGTTTCAATAGAAGTCTATGGGACTTGTTGCTAAGGTGCTCTTAATGGTTGCTAGGGCGTGGCTTGATAGCTTCACAATGATCCTGAGAGACTGATTGGTCGTCTGAGTAAAATGAGCCCACCCCCTCGTCTCTGTGACACTGTGATCCAGAGCTATGTTCAATACAAATCCCTATGCCTTTTCATTTCAGGGGCCGTCCTACACCATTATAAGTCAATTGGGGCATTTTTGGGCAGCTCCTGCCCCCAGGGGTGCAGCTTTTACCCCATATTGAGGTATGCTCTTACAGAGCCTGCCAGCCTCTTCAAATGTGGCAAATCACACGTTTCTACTGAAATCCTCGCTTGGAGCTGTGACGCGTCAAAGTTTGTCTCAATGTTAAGTCTATGGGATTTTTCGGCTGCTTTTTTGCCCCTGGGGCAAGTACCGTACCCCCGATCGCTTATAAAAGTCATAGCACACGTGTCCTCAATAGGCCGTTCGATTTGACACCTCATTCGTGGGTCTACGCCAAACGGTGCGGGACGAGTTAGGTGCCGAAGTTTTGTTAAGAGATATAAAAAATAAGAAAAATAAAAATAACTAGATAGGTACATTTCCTGAAGAAAATGTGAGTGGTGCTTGCCGTGGCAAAACTCGTCAAACAGCATGTTATAACTTGAAAAGAGAAAAAATTATGGTCATAAATAAATCAACCCAGAAGTCTGTACGATTTTCTGGTGCAGAAATATGTGATTTGTTACTCGGTTGCTAGGGTAAGCCCATGTGGTTGCTATGCAGTTACCAAGGTAATACAATACATGGCTCCTTTCCATCCTGAGTGAAATAAGTCAACCCGGAAGTCTGTAGTGTTTTCTGGTGCAGAGATATGTGATTTGTTGCTCGGTTGCTAGGGTAACCCCATCTGGTTGCTAGGCAGTTACCATAGTGATACTAATGAAGTCTCCTTGCCATCCTGGTTGAAATAAGTCAACCCGGAAGTCTCTACGTTTTTCTGATGCAGAGATATGTGATTTGTTACTCGGTTGCTAGGGTAAGCCCATCTGGTTGCTAGGCAGTTACCATAGTGATACTAATGATGTCTCCTTGCCATCCTGATTGAAATAAGTCAACCCGGAAGTCTCTACTGCTTTTTGCTGGATGCAGAGTATATGTGATTTGTTACTTGTCGGTTGCTAGGGTAAGCCCATCTGGTTGCTAGGCAGTTACCATAGTGATACTAATGAAGTCTCCTTGCCATCCTGATTGAAATAAGTCAACCCGGAAGTCTCTATGTTTTTGTGATGCAGAGATATGTGATTTTTTACTCGGTTGCTAGGGTAACCCCATCTGGTTGCTAGGCAGATACCATAGTGATACTAATCAAGTGTCCTTGCCATCCTTATTGAAATAAGTCAACCCGGAAGTCTCTACGTTTTTCTGATGCAGAGATATGTGATTTGTTACTCGGTTGCTAGGGTAAGCCCATCTGGTTGCTAGGCAGTTACCATAGTGATACTAATGAAGTCTCCTTGCCATCCTGATTGAAATAAGTCAACCCGGAAGTCTCTATGTTTTTGTGATGCAGAGATATGTGATTTGTTACTCGGTTGCTAGGGTAAGCCCATCTGGTTGCTAGGCAGTTACCATAGTGATACTAATGAAGTGTCCTTGCCATCCTGATTGAAATAAGTCAACCCGGAAGTCTCTACGTTTTTCTGATGCAGAGATATGTGATTTGTTACTCGGTTGCTAGGGTAACCCCATCTGGTTGCTAGGCAGTTAACATAGTGATACTTATCAAGTGTCCTTGCCATCCTGATTGAAATAAATCAACCAAGAAGTCTCTCTGATTTTCTGGTGCAGAGATATAGTTACTGCTAAGCGGTTGCTAGGGTACTCTGTGTAGTTGCTAGGGAGTGGCTTGGCAGCTGCCAATCATGAATCTCCAAAGGCTGCTTGTCAGTATGAATGATATAAACCAACTCCCATGCCTCTGTGACATTCAGAATGGAAGATATCCCTCTATGGATTTTGGTTGTTAAGGTGCTCGACAATGGTTGCTAGGGAGGGGCTAGGAAGTGTTGAAGTGATGCATGATTGGCTGTTTGCTGTCCCGAGTCAAACGAGACCACCCTTGTGTTTCTATGACACTTCTATCCGGAGATATCCCTTTGATCTTTTTCAATAGAAGTCTATGGGACTTGTTGCTAAGGTGCTCTTAATGGTTGCTAGGGCGTGGCTTGATAGCTTCACAATGATCCAGAGAGACTGATTGGTTGTCTGAGTAAAATGAGCCCACCCCTCGTCTCTATGACACTGTGATCCAGAGCTATGTTCAATACAAATCCCTATGCCTTTTCATTTCATGGGCCGTCCTACACCATTATAAGTCAATTGGGGCATTTTTGGGCAGCTCCTGCCCCCAGGGGTGCAACTTTTACCCCATATTGAGGTATGCTCTTACAGAGCCTGCCAGCCTCTTCAAATGTGGCAAATCACACGTTTCTACGAAATCCTCGCTTGGAGCTGTGACGCGTCAAAGTTTGTCTCAATGTTAAGTCTATGGGATTTTTCGGCCGCTTTTTTGCCCCTGGGGCAAATACCGTACCCCGATACGCTTATAAAAGTCATAGCACATGTGTCCTCAATAGGCCGTTCGATTTGACACCTCATTCGTGGGTCTACGCCAAACGGTGCGGGACGAGTTAGGTGCCGAAGTTTTGTTAAGAGATATAAAAATAAAAATAAAAAGTATAATAAGTATGTGAGATTACAATAGTGATGCTTTGCAAGCACCACTAACTAGATAGGTACATTTCCTGAAGAAAATGTGAGTGGTGCTTGCCGTGGCAAAACTCGTCAAACAGCATGTTGTAACTGGAAAAGAACAAAAATTATGGTCATAAATAAATCAACCCAGAAGTCTGTACGATTTTCTGGTGCAGAAATATGTGATTTGTTACTCGGTTGCTAGGGAAAGCCCATGTGGTTGCTATGCAGTTACCAAGGTAATACAATACATGGCTCCTTTCCATCCTGAGTGAAATAAGTCAACCCGGAAGTCTGTAGTGTTTTCTGGTGCAGAGATATGTGATTTGTTACTCGGTTGCTAGGGTAACCCCATCTGGTTGCTAGGCAGTTAGCATAGTGATACTAATCAAGTGTCCTTGCCATCCTGATTGAAATAAGTCAACCCGGAAGTCTCTATGTTTTTCTGATGCAGAGATATGTGATTTGTTACTCGGTTGCTAGGGTAACCCCATCTGGTTGCTAGGCAGTTACCATAGTGATACTAATCAAGTCTCCTTGCCATCCTGATTGAAATAAGTCAACCCGGAAGTCTCTATGTTTTTCTGATGCAGAGATATGTGATTTGTTACTCGGTTGCTAGGGTAACCCCATCTGGTTGCTAGGCAGTTATCATAGTGATACTAATCAAGTCTCCTTGCCATCCTGATTGAAATAAGTCAACCCGGAAGTCTCTACGTTTTTCTGATGCAGAGATATGTGATTTGTTACTCGGTTGCTAGGGTAACCCCATCTGGTTGCTAGGCAGTTACCATAGTGATACTAATCAAGTCTCCTTGCCATCCTGATTGGAATAAGTCAACCCGGAAGTCTCTATGTTTTTCTGATGCAGAGATATGTGATTTGTTACTTGGTTGCTAGGGTAACCCCATCTGGTTGCTAGGCAGTTACCATAGTGATACTAATCAAGTCTCCTTGCCATCCTGATTGAAATAAGTCAACCCGGAAGTCTCTACGTTTTTCTGATGCAGAGATATGTGATTTGTTACTCGGTTGCTAGGGTAACCCCATCTGGTTGCTAGGCAGTTACCATAGTGATACTAATGAAGTCTCCTTGCCATCCTGATTGTAATAAGTCAACCCGGAAGTCTCTACGTTTTTCTGATGCAGAGATATGTGATTTGTTACTCGGTTGCTAGGGTAACCCCATCTGGTTGCTAGGCAGTTACCATAGTGATACTTATGAAGTCTCCTTGCCATCCTGATTGAAATAAATCAACCCAGAAGTCTCTCTGATTTTCTGGTGCAGAGATATAGTTACTGCTAAACGGTTGCTAGGGTACTCTGTGTAGTTGCTAGGGAGTGGCTTGGCAGCTGCCAATCATGAATCTCCAAAGGCTGCTTGTCAGTATGAATGATATAAACCAACTCCCATGCCTCTGTGACATTCAGAATGGAAGATATCCCTCTATGGATTTTGGTTGTTAAGGTGCTCGACAATGGTTGCTAGGGAGGGGCTAGGAAGTGTTGAAGTGATGCATGATTGGCTGTTTGCTGTCCCGAGTCAAACGAGACCACCCTTGTGTTTCTATGACACTTCTATCCGGAGATGTCCCTTTGATCTTTTTCAATAGAAGTGTATGGGACTTGTTGCTAAGGTGCTCTTAATGGTTGCTAGGGCGTGGCTTGATAGCTTCACAATGATCCTGAGAGACTGATTGGTCGTCTGAGTAAAATGAGCCCACCCCCTCGTCTCTATGACACTGTGATCCAGAGCTATGTTCAATACAAATCCCTATGCCTTTTCATTTCATGGGCCGTTCTACACCATTATAAGTCAATTGGGGCATTTTTGGGCAGCTCCTGCCCCCCAGGGGTGCAACTTTTACCCCATATTGAGGTATGCTCTTACAGAGCCTGCCAGCCTCTTCAAATGTGGCAAATGACACGTTTCTACGAAATCCTCGCTTGGAGCTGTGACGCGTCAAAGTTTGTCGCAATGTTAAGTCTATGGGATTTTTCGGCCGCTTTTTTGCCCCTGGGGCAAATACCGTACCCCGATCAGCTTATAAAAGTCATAGCACACGTGTCCTCAATAGGCCGTTCGATTTGACACCTCATTCGTGGGTCTACGCCAAACGGTGCGGGACGAGTTAGGTGCCGAAGTTTTGTTAAGAGATATAAAAATAAAAATAAAAATAAAAATAAAAAGTATAATAATAAGTATGTGAGATTACAATAGTGATGCTTTGCAAGCACCACTAATAATAAGTATGTGAGATTACAATAGTGATGCTTTGCAAGCACCACTAACTAGATAGGTACATTTCCTGAAGAAAATGTGA
>NW_026266833.1:0-20000 GCF_025860055.1 Xyrauchen texanus | reverse complement strand
TACTGAAATCCTATTTAAACTTATTATTAGGTTTGCTTGAGAAAGCCAACTTACTGAATCCTATTTAAACTTATTATTGTTAGGTTGGCTTGAGAAAGCCAACTTACTGAAATCCTATTTAAACGTATTATTAATAGGATGGCTTGAGAAAGCCAACTTACTGAAATCCTATTTAAACGTATTATTATTATTATTATTATTATTAGGTTGGCTTGAGAAAGCCAACTTACTGAAATCCTATTTAAACGTATTATTATTAGGCTGGCTTGAGAAAGCCAACTTACTGAAATCCTATTTAAACGTATTATTATTAGGCTGGCTTGAGAAAGCCAACTTACTGAAATCCTATATAAACTTATTATTAGGTTGGCTTGAGAAAGCCAACTTACTGAAATCCTATTTAAACTTATTATTAGGTTGGCTTGAGAAAGCCAACTTACTGAAATCCTATTTAAACTTATTATTGTTAGGTTGGCTTTAGAAAGTCAACTTACTGAAATCATATTTAAACGTATTATTATTATTATTATTATTATTATTAGTTGGCTTGAGAAAGCCAACTTACTGTAATCCTATTTAAACGTATTATTATTAGGTTGCTTGAGAAAGCCAACTTACTGAAATAATATTTAAACGTATTATCAATATTATTATTAGGTTGGCTTGAGAAAGCCAACTTACTGAAATCCTATTTAAACTTATTATTAGGTTGGCTTGAGAAAGCCAACTTACTGAAATCCTATTTAAACTTATTATTATTTTGGCTTGAGAAAGGCAACTTACTGAAATCCTATTTAAACTTATTATTAGGTTGGTTTGAGAAAGCCAACTTACTGAAATCCTATTTAAACTTAATATTATTTTGGCTTGAGAAAGGCAACTTACTGAAATCGTATTTAAACTTATTATTAGGTTGGCTTGAGAAAGCCAACTTACTGAAATCCTATTCAAACATATTATTATTATTATTTTTAGTTGGCTTGAGAAAGCCAACTCACTGTAATCCTATTTAAACGTATTATTATTAGGTTGGCTTGAGAAAGCCAACTTACTGAAATCCTATTTAAACTTATTATTAGGTTTGCTTGAGAAAGCCAACTTACTGAATCCTATTTAAACTTATTATTGTTAGGTTGGCTTGAGAAAGCCAACTTACTGAAATCCTTTTTAAACGTATTATTAATAGGATGGCTTGAGAAAGCCAACTTACTGAAATCCTATTTAAACGTATTATTATTATTATTATTATTATTAGTTGGCTTGAGAAAGCCAACTTACTGTAATCCTATTTAAACGTATTATTATTAGGTTGGCTTGAGAAAGCCAACTTACTGAAATCCTATTTAAACGTATTATCATTATTATTATTAGGTTGGCTTGAGAAAGCCAACTTACTGTAATCCTATTTAAACTTATTATTATTAGGTTGGCTTGAGAAAGCCAACTTACTGAAATCCTATTTAAACGTATTATTATTATTATTATTAGGTTGGCTTGAGAAAGCCAACTTACTGAAATCCTATTTAAACTTATTATTAGGTTGGCTTGAGAAAGCCAACTTGCTGAAATCCTATTTAAACTTATTATTGTTAGGTTGGCTTGAGAAAGCCAACTTACTG
Organism: Xyrauchen texanus; assembly: GCF_025860055.1. Taxonomy (NCBI): domain Eukaryota; kingdom Metazoa; phylum Chordata; class Actinopteri; order Cypriniformes; family Catostomidae; genus Xyrauchen; species Xyrauchen texanus. Next base: position 18,381 of record NW_026266833.1, on the reverse strand, counting down.
AAATCCTATTTAAACTTATTATTATTAGGTTGGCTTGAGAAAGCCAACTTACTGAAATCCTATTTAAACTTATTATTAGGTTGGCTTGAGAAAGCCAACTTACTGAAATCCTATTTAAACTTATTATTAGGTTGGCTTGAGAAAGCCAACTTACTGTAATCCTATTTAAACGTATTATTATTAGGTTGGCTTGAGAAAGCCAACTTACTGAAATCCTATTTAAACGTATTATTATTATTATTATTAGTTGGCTTGAGAAAGCCAACTTACTGAAATCCTATTTAAACTTATTATTAGGTTGGCTTGAGAAAGCCAACTTACTGAAATCCTATTTAAACTTATTATTGTTAGGTTGGCTTGAGAAAGCCAACTTACTGAAATCCTATTTAAACTATATATTATTATTAGGTTGGCTTGAGAAAGCCAACTTACTGAAATCCTATTTAAACTTATTATTAGGTTGGCTTGAGAAAGCCAACTTACTGAAATCCTATTTAAACTTATTATTATTTTGGCTTGAGAAAGGCAACTTACTGAAATCCTATTTAAACTTATTATTAGGTTGGTTTGAGAAAGCCAACTTACTGAAATCCTATTTAAACTTAATATTATTTTGGCTTGAGAAAGGCAACTTACTGAAATCGTATTTAAACTTATTATTAGGTTGGCTTGAGAAAGCCAACTTACTGAAATCCTATTCAAACATATTATTATTATTATTTTTAGTTGGCTTGAGAAAGCCAACTCACTGTAATCCTATTTAAACGTATTATTATTAGGTTGGCTTGAGAAAGCCAACTTACTGAAATCCTATTTAAACTTATTATTAGGTTTGCTTGAGAAAGCCAACTTACTGAATCCTATTTAAACTTATTATTGTTAGGTTGGCTTGAGAAAGCCAACTTACTGAAATCCTTTTTAAACGTATTATTAATAGGATGGCTTGAGAAAGCCAACTTACTGAAATCCTATTTAAACGTATTATTATTATTATTATTATTATTATTAGTTGGCTTGAGAAAGCCAACTTACTGTAATCCTATTTAAACGTATTATTACTAGGTTTGCTTGAGAAAGCCAACTTACTGAAATCCTATTTAAACGTATTATCATTATTATTATTAGGTTGGCTTGAGAAAGCCAACTTACTGAAATCCTATTCAAACTTATTATTATTATTGTTAGGTTGGCTTGAGAAAGCCAACTTACTGAAATCCTATTTAAACGTATTATTATTATTATTATTATTATTATTAGGTTGGCTTGAGAAAGCCAACTTAATGAAATCCTATTTAAACTTATTATTAGGCTGGCTTGAGAAAGCCAACTTACTGAAATCCTATTTAAACTTATTATTGTTAGGTTGGGTTGAGAAAGCCAACATACTGTAATCCTATTTAAACTTATTATTATTAGGTTGGCTTGAGAAAGCCAACTTACTGAAATCCTATTTTAACTTATTATCGTTAGGTTGGCTTGAGAAAGCCAACTTACTGAAATCCTATTTAAACTTATTATTAGGTTGGCTTGAGAAAGCCAACTTACTGTAATCCTATTTAAACTTATTATTATTAGGTTGGCTTGAGAAAGCCAACTTACTGAAATCCTATTTAAACGTATTATTATTATTATTATTAGGTTGGCTTGAGAAAGCCAACTTACTGAAATCCTATTTAAACTATATTATTAGGTTGGCTTGAGAAAGCTAACTTACTGAAATCCTATTTAAACTTATTATTGTTAGGTTGGCTTGAGAAAGCCAACTTACTGAAATCCTATTTAAACTTAATATTGTTAGGTTGGCTTGAGAAAGCCAACTTACTGAAATCCTATTTAAACTTATTATTAGGTTGGCTTGAGAAAGCCAACTTACTGAAATCCTATTTAAACTTATTATTGTTAGGTTGGCTTTAGAAAGTCAACTTACTGAAATCATATTTAAACGTATTATTATTATTATTATTATTATTAGTTGGCTTGAGAAAGCCAACTTACTGTAATCCTATTTAAACGTATTATTATTAGGTTGCTTGAGAAAGCCAACTTACTGAAATAATATTTAAACGTATTATCAATATTATTATTAGGTTGGCTTGAGAAAGCCAACTTACTGAAATCCTATTTAAACTTATTATTATTTTGGCTTGAGAAAGGCAACTTACTGAAATCCTATTTAAACTTATTATTAGGTTGGTTTGAGAAAGCCAACTTACTGAAATCCTATTTAAACTTAATATTATTTTGGCTTGAGAAAGGCAACTTACTGAAATCGTATTTAAACTTATTATTAGGTTGGCTTGAGAAAGCCAACTTACTGAAATCCTATTCAAACATATTATTATTATTATTTTTAGTTGGCTTGAGAAAGCCAACTCACTGTAATCCTATTTAAACGTATTATTATTAGGTTGGCTTGAGAAAGCCAACTTACTGAAATCCTATTTAAACTTATTATTAGGTTTGCTTGAGAAAGCCAACTTACTGAATCCTATTTAAACTTATTATTGTTAGGTTGGCTTGAGAAAGCCAACTTACTGAAATCCTTTTTAAACGTATTATTAATAGGATGGCTTGAGAAAGCCAACTTACTGAAATCCTATTTAAACGTATTATTATTATTATTATTATTATTATTAGTTGGCTTGAGAAAGCCAACTTACTGTAATCCTATTTAAACGTATTATTACTACCCAGACAGCAAGCCAACATTGAATAAACATTGTTTTTCCATCTGAATCATCATTATGGTTGATGTTGAAATTTCAATGCAAAATAAATGTTGAATCACCGTTACCATATCGATGAAAACCTGATGTTATTAATGTTGATGGCAACAATATTGGAACAACATTGATCTATAGTTATCTTTATGATTGATTATGCATTGATATTTGGTTTACCGGGCGATCGCTGAATGTGTTGAAAAGTCATTGATTTATAGTTGACCGGAAACGACGCTGTTGTTGAAGAGTCATCGGCATATAGTTGACCGGAAATATGATTGAAAATGCATCGATATTATTACGACGTATTATTATTATTATTATTATTATTATTATTATTAGGTTGGCTTGAGAAAGCCAACTTAATGAAATCCTATTTAAACTTATTATTAGGCTGGCTTGAGAAAGCCAACTTACTGAAATCCTATTTAAACTTATTATTGTTAGGTTGGGTTGAGAAAGCCAACATACTGTAATCCTATTTAAACTTATTATTATTAGGTTGGCTTGAGAAAGCCAACTTACTGAAATCCTATTTTAACTTATTATTGTTAGGTTGGCTTGAGAAAGCCAACTTACTGAAATCCTATTTAAACTTATTATTAGGTTGGCTTGAGAAAGCCAACTTACTGTAATCCCATTTAAACTTATTATTATTAGGTTGGCTTGAAAAAGCCAACTTACTGAAATCCTATTTAAACGTATTATTATTATTATTATTATGTTGGCTTGAGAAAGCCAACTTACTGAAATCCTATTTAAACTTATTATTAGGTTGGCTTGAGAAAGCGAATTTACTGAAATCCCATTTAAACTTATTATTGTTAGGTTGGCTTGAGAAAGCCAACTTACTGAAATCCTATTTAAACTTAATATTGTTAGGTTGGCTTGAGAAAGCCAACTTACTGAAATCCTTTTTAATCTTATTATTAGGTTGGCTTGAGAAAGCCAACTTACTGAAATCCTATTTAAACTTATTATTGTTAGGTTGGCTTTAGAAAGTCAACTTACTGAAATCATATTTAAACGTATTATTATTATTATTATTATTATTATTAGTTGGCTTGAGAAAGCCAACTTACTGTAATCCTATTTAAACGTATTATTATTAGGTTGCTTGAGAAAGCCAACTTACTGAAATAATATTTAAACGTATTATCAATATTATTATTAGGTTGGCTTGAGAAAGCCAACTTACTGAAATCCTATTTAAACTTATTATTATTTTGGCTTGAGAAAGGCAACTTACTGAAATCCTATTTAAACTTATTATTAGGTTGGTTTGAGAAAGCCAACTTACTGAAATCCTATTTAAACTTAATATTATTTTGGCTTGAGAAAGGCAACTTACTGAAATCGTATTTAAACTTATTATTAGGTTGGCTTGAGAAAGCCAACTTACTGAAATCCTATTCAAACATATTATTATTATTATTTTTAGTTGGCTTGAGAAAGCCAACTCACTGTAATCCTATTTAAACGTATTATTATTAGGTTGGCTTGAGAAAGCCAACTTACTGAAATCCTATTTAAACTTATTATTAGGTTTGCTTGAGAAAGCCAACTTACTGAATCCTATTTAAACTTATTATTGTTAGGTTGGCTTGAGAAAGCCAACTTACTGAAATCCTTTTTAAACGTATTATTAATAGGATGGCTTGAGAAAGCCAACTTACTGAAATCCTATTTAAACGTATTATTATTATTATTATTATTATTATTAGTTGGCTTGAGAAAGCCAACTTACTGTAATCCTATTTAAACGTATTATTACTACCCAGACAGCAAGCCAACATTGAATAAACATTGTTTTTCCATCTGAATCATCATTATGGTTGATGTTGAAATTTCAATGCAAAATAAATGTTGAATCACCGTTACCATATCGATGAAAACCTGATGTTATTAATGTTGATGGCAACAATATTGGAACAACATTGATCTATAGTTATCTTTATGATTGATTATGCATTGATATTTGGTTTACCGGGCGATCGCTGAATGTGTTGAAAAGTCATTGATTTATAGTTGACCGGAAACGACGCTGTTGTTGAAGAGTCATCGGCATATAGTTGACCGGGAAATATGATTGAAAATGCATCGATATATAGTTGACAGGGAAATATGGTTGAAAATCCATCGATTTTTGGTTGACCGGAGATCAAAACCAACGTACTGCACCGGACACAGCTCATTTCTGGACCTTGGCACAAGCGTACAGGTAAGCTTGCTTAATGTTCGATATGAATGCATTGTACCAAATCAAATACTGCTAGGTTGATCGTTAACATGATGGTTAATGTAGTAACCGACGCAGTGCTGCAGTCACTGAAATAGATTTTTGTTTTACCAGTGTGTCAAAATCTGCCAAAAGTAAGTTTGATCTCTTCTAGCTTATAAAGTTAGCAAAACCTCATTGGTCCAGTCTATTTTTGTGACAGCTAGCTCAAAATACATGTCTGTACCCATTGCTAGTGTCGTGAAATCTATTAACACAGCACCGCTATTTCTTCTGACCGCCGGAGAACACCGCGCAGAACCAACGCTAGCATATGCATAGTGCTCTATCTAGCGCTAGCTAGCTAGCAGCAGTGACCGCGGCGGGCCAGAATTACACAAAATACATGGTTTACTTTATTCAATGCAGAACTGTCTCGAGTTGTAACGTTAACTGGAAATGCAGATTAGACCATAATAGCCTACAAATCCAAAATATGATTATCAGGGCTGCGATGTGCGATACAGTTTTGTAACTCCATTGTGTTTGTTTTCAGAAATGATAACAGTCGTTTTATACTAGTGCGTGGTCAACACGGACAAATAAAGGCCGGTCTTAAATTAAGGCTGGGGGAAAATTTGTGTACACTCAAAGACGGACGCGCTCAGCGCTTGTCATATATCACAACTATTCAGTGCTTTTAACCACATAATGTTTATTTTAGGTTTCAGACATTTAAATACTACGGAAGCGTATTGCATTCACTTGAGAAAAAAAAATCTACTCTGTTTTTCTGAATTAACGACTTAATTATCTCAGAATTACGAGATAATTTTTCATTAAAAAAATATTTTGTTCTGTTTTTCTGAATTAATGAGATCCCTCAAAATCCTGCCAGGAGCTCTATTTTAGCTGGATGCATGAATTTATAGAGATATATTTTAAACTTGGCCTTCAATACAAAGACATTACTGTCTATGACATTTGTAATACTGTCATGGCTGAGACACGCTTTGATCTTCCAAAGGACACTAATTACACGAGAACTACCGGAATTCTAGAACTACTAGAATGGCCATAGTGGTCATTCTGACCGTTCATACTAGACTGTACCAAAATGTCATGTCATATTTACATTCGAAACTTCTATTGAGGTTTTAGAATGAAGCTTCTAATGTCTGTCGTCATATTTTATGGCGTCATCACCCTAAAAATGTATTGAATAAAATAGAATAATATGGATCAAATGGAGCGCCAAGCGAACGCAGATAGTCCATTATACGATCTTTTTTTGTAATATATAATAGTGCTAGACTATATAAATACATAGGCATATATATATATATATATATATATATAAGCTGCTAGACTGCCCCGGAAGGTCCGTGCCTCGCTTTGTGTACAGCAAGTTTTTTCCACCACAGTGAAAATGTTTTCGAAAGTCTAAACGCCAACAAACATGGATTGAGGCGGAATATTTCGTTAGATAAAAACATGTTGTGAATTTTGGAAATTATTACATCTATCCTTTTTCAAAACATGTTGACTTTTGGACTTTACAACGCTCTGGAGTTATTGGAAATTGGAAACAATCCTATGCAGCCACCACTGGAATCAAAATCCATGAATAAATGAATCTGTTATATTAATAATAAACACCAGGATATATATGCCTATGTATTTATATAGTCTAGCACTATTATATATTACAAAAAAAGATCGTATAATGTAGGACTATCTGCGTTCAGCTTGGTGCTCCATTTGATCCATATTATTCTATTTTATTCAATACATTTTTAGGGTGATGACGCCATAAAATATGACGACAGACATTAGAAGCTTCATTCTAAAACCTCAATAGAAGTTTCGAATGTAAATATGACATGACATTTTGGTACAGTCTAGTATGAACGGTCAGAATGACCACTATGGCCATTCTAGTAGTTCTAGAATTCGGTAGTTCTCGTGTAATTAGTGTCCTTTGGAAGATCAAAGCGTGTCTCAGCCATGACAGTATTACAAATGTCATAGACAGTAATGTCTTTGTATTGAAGGCCAAGTTTAAAATATATCTCTATAAATTGTCTCAGACCCAAAGTAAAATAAAACCGGATTAAACTTGAAAGGCGGGACATGTTTACTTCCATGCAATCCAGCTAAAATAGAGCTCCTGGCAGGATTTTGAGGGATCTCATTAATTCAGAAAAACAGAACAAAATATTTTTTTAATGAAAAATTATCTCGTAATTCTGAGATAATTAAGTCGTTAATTCAGAAAAACAGAGCAGATTTTTTTTCTCAAGTGAATGCAATACGCTTCAGTAAAATACATATGATTTATAGCAAAACAATAAATTTATAGTTTGTAAAATACAAAATGGTGTCTATGGAAGCAGCAATAACAATACATTCAAATATATTTGCCGACGTGTTTTATTCATATCAGATACACAGTGTAAGAGTTTCATGTTATTCCAAATACCTAGCCAGTCTTATAGATAAAAAAATGTTTCTTCCATATTTGTCACAGACTCAAGAGACTCCGCCAGGCAGCTTTTAAAAGGCAAGTGCAAAACTGTTGTGCCTTGGGATTATTATAGGATTCCATTTATATATGAACGGAGTAGCCTTGTGCATTAAAACACCTAAATATTACAGTGGTTTGCATTCTCTATGGAACAGTTAAAAACTAACTAAATATTGTGATTGGTGCTGGGTTGAATCCCCTACCTATAGCATTTAACATCCCTCATGTATATTTGAAATTGTTGACCATTTGAAGAGTTTGGTTTCAAAATGCTATACCCACAATTTTCATTAATTTTCATAAATAATTTTACATTTTGTTTCACAAGTAATTTCAGTAGAACTGCAAGGGTATTGTTATTTATCTTTACTCAATCAAAACTACAAAAAAGCAATTTGATTGACATTACCTGAACTACAGAATTAAATAACATGACTTTTTAATGTTTTTAAAAATGGAGATATAGCGTTTTGGAACCAAAGTCTTAATTTCTTTATTTTACGCTTTTTACATTACAAAATAAAGGAATGCAAAGTTTTGCACTCAACCCAAAACTATTTGTTATTCCTGTCAATAGATGAGGTGAAGGACCTGCGCCAGTCCTGTAGGTGTGGCCAAAGTGCTGGGGTGGTGGGCTTGACTGAAGAGCCACTGAAACTGCCTCTGCACAGCATGGAGGAGCTGGAGAACGCAGAGGTGATACTCCAGTCCCAGGAGACTAGGAAGGCAATGGTAATTATTTAATGATTAAATAGTGGTCACATCATTCTTCTGATTGACCTTCACTGATCTGCCCAATTTTGTTAAACTGTTTAACAAATCTGTTAAACTATCTGTGTTTAAGCTCATCCCAGACGAGGATAGAAACAAAAACGTCCCAGTCAACAATGTCTGATATTTTAGCACATCTTTATCAATCTCAGTTAAATTCAGACTTGACAATTGACAAACCTACATAGAGCATCATTACATTATCTTTGAAAAAGAGCTTTTTTAAAATTGTTTAGTTTTTAAACTGAAAATAGTTACTTTTTTATTTTGATAGGTGGCCCACTTCACCATTATTGGGGGGGACCACCCTGGAGATCAGGGTCCGGCGCATGCTGGCATACAGCATGACCAATGAGCTGGCCTCAGGCCTAAACTGGGCAGGCAAGAAAAATAAGGATGTGGGCAAACAGAAGCGGTCCTTTAAAGAAATGGCTCTCTGCAAATGCATGTTTGGTAAGTCTTTCTGCTTAAGTATGAATGCAGTGCTTTCAGTAAAACAGTATGCCCTCAATTGAGTAAATAAACTCAAGCTTCACACTTCTGTCCCATCCTATTCAATTTACTACCAATTGGACTATGTAACATGAAATTTATTATTAATTTAGCTTATTATTTTTTCCATTTTGTCTATATTTGACAAGTAGCCTAGTTTGACTGAACACCGATGTGCGTTGAACCTTGAAACGAAAATGAGTGAAGCTTGCTCCTATTCGGCCAATTCGCTATAGGCCTAGTTCGTCCATAGACTGTAAAAGAGTTCGTCTGAAGAAAGGCCGAATCACATCTGGCAGGATCACACCTGAGGGCGAATCACATCTGGCAGGATCACACCTGAGGGCTGAATCACATCTGGCAGGTGGATGTCTACCTCAGCTAGGCTATTTCTCTAAATTCTGTAACACTAGACACATCAGGCCTACAGAAGAAAAGATTTTTCTCCCTCTGGTGAGAAGGGAGAAGCACTCCACACAAATTTGAGCCTTAGCCTACTGTATGTCATAAAACTGTAGCCTAGGCTACGTGTTTGTCAAATAATTTCATCCTAAAATAGGCTATTGACAGACTTTTCCAAATTGATGTTAAAAACGGCCACATTCACCTAGCCTATTAGACGTTGCCTTTGACTTACCAGTTAATGTTTCCAGATGTGAAGTTTGTTGTGGTGTCCCTGCTGCCACAAATTACCTCAGTGACTCTTCAGACCAGAGTGGAAAAATATCGGACCAGCATCCAGCACATACGTGACTGTTAAATTTCGCGCCAATCAAAGAGTGATCACACATGTAACGTGATTCAGAGAGATTCATTTGTCCAGCTGAAGGGCATGAGCGGAAAATACATGGGCGCGCACAAATTAAATTAGTCAAGTCAGTTGGGCTATTAAGACTTGGGTGTGAGGCGTTTTGAGGGAAGGATAGCTATGCCACACACACACTTTTTTCTACATTTATAGGCTGCATGGCTAGGTTATCAAGTTTAGCCTATATCATTCACAGGCATAGGCTAATGTTAAACTGAAATGTACTGTAACGTCGGTGCCTATGCACTACGGCTCTGACGCTGATGCATGCTGGGATTCTGGGAGGACTTTGGGGTTGTTTCGTGTGTGTTATGCCTTATTTACTGTTTATACGTGTTTTAGTGTAGCGTGATTACCCTTTTAATTCTACCCCGTGTGTGACCCTTCGTGTGTGGGTGGCTGCGTCCACCCCTGTGTGTGTAGTGTGTGTGTGTATTTGACTTTCCTATGTGTACTGTGTTCATGCCATGTTCTGCTCCCAATCCTTGACGACAGCTTGAATGAACAAATCATTGACTAAATCACAGTAGCATACTTTTACTTGTATTCTAGATGCCTTGACTCAACGTCTCACAACGGCAAACGCCTATGACTTCGCACAAGCTGTGCAGAAGTGGCTGCGCTTACGCCCCAGACCGAGCGGGAGGAGCTGGAAGACAGATGCAGGAGTTTGCATGTTAAAAGAAAAAAATGAAATAACACAATAAAAATTATTGTTTAATTTGAATGCATGGGGTGTCATTTGTGCTAGTCTAGGTTATAGCCTAAAGGTATAGTTTCTATTTTCTATATTTTGCTAGCCCATCCTGGCTGTCGATAAAGCCGGATTATAGCCTAATAATAATGTTTTTAATATTATATTAAAATTACAGACCTTCAGATTAAACCTGTGGTATACTAAAACACCATTGAAGTTTTGTTGATATGCTGGGATTTCAACATTGTTTCAATATCCATTGTAATTGAAAAACCATTGAAATTCTGTTGATCTCTAGGTATGATTTAAACGTTGTTTCAATGATAATAGAGGGTGCAACATGATGAAGAATCAACATCAGAGTTCGACGTTGGTTCAATGACTTTATCGTTGACAGCGGGATGTTGATTTAACATAGTTTCAATTACTATTTGCTATCTGGGTAGTTTGCTTGAGAAAGCCAACTTACTGAAATCCTATTTAAACGTATTATCATTATTATTATTAGGTTGGCTTGAGAAAGCCAACTTACTGAAATCCTATTCAAACTTATTATTATTATTGTTAGGTTGGCTTGAGAAAGCCAACTTACTGAAATCCTATTTAAACGTATTATTATTATTATTATTATTAGGTTGGCTTGAGAAAGCCAACTTAATGAAATCCTATTTAAACTTATTATTAGGCTGGCTTGAGAAAGCCAACTTACTGAAATCCTATTTAAACTTATTATTATTAATGTTAGGTTGGCTTGAGAAAGCCAACTTACTGAAATCCTATTTAAACTTATTATTGTTAGGTTGGGTTGAGAAAGCCAACATACTGTAATCCTATTTAAACTTATTATTATTAGGTTGGCTTGAGAAAGCCAACTTACTGAAATCCTATTTTAACTTATTATTGTTAGGTTGGCTTGAGAAAGCCAACTTACTGAAATCCTATTTAAACTTATTATTAGGTTGGCTTGAGAAAGCCAACTTACTGTAATCCCATTTAAACTTATTATTATTAGGTTGGCTTGAGAAAGCCAACTTACTGAAATCCTATTTAAACGTATTATTATTATTATTATTAGGTTGGCTTGAGAAAGCCAACTTACTGAAATCCTATTTAAACTTACTATTAGGCTGGCTTGAGAAAGCCAACTTACTGAAATCCTATTCAAACTTATTATTATTATTGTTAGGTTGGCTTGAAAAAGCCAACTTACTGAAATCCTATTTAAACGTATTATTATTATTATTATTAGGTTGGCTTGAGAAAGCCAACTTACTGAAATCCTATTTAAACTTATTATTAGGTTGGCTTGAGAAAGCGAATTTACTGAAATCCCATTTAAACTTATTATTGTTAGGTTGGCTTGAGAAAGCCAACTTACTGAAATCCTATTTAAACTTAATATTGTTAGGTTGGCTTGAGAAAGCCAACTTACTGAAATCCTTTTTAATCTTATTATTAGGTTGGCTTGAGAAAGCTAACTTACTGAAATCTTATATAAACTTATTATTGTTAGGTTGGCTTGAGAAAGCCAACTTACTGAAATCCTTTTTAAACTTATTATTATTAGGTTGCCTTAATAAAGCCAACTTACTGAAATCCTATTTAAACGTATTATTATTGTTATTATTATTATTATTAGTTGGCTTGAGAAAGCCAACTTACTGTAATCCAATTTAAACGTATTATTATTAGGTTGGCTTGAGAAAGCCAACTTACTTAAATCCTATTTAAACGTATTATCATTATTATTATTAGGTTGGCTTGAGAAAGCCAACTTACTGAAATCCTATTTAAACTTATTATTGTTAGGTTGGCTTGAGAAAGCCAACTTACTGAAATCCTTTTTAAACTTATTATTATTAGGTTGGCTTAAAAAAGCCAACTTACTGAAATCCTATTTAAACGTATTATCATTATTATTTTTAGTTGGCTTGTGAAAGCCAACTTACTGTAATCCTATTTAAACATATTATTATTAGGTTGGCTTGAGAAAGCCAACTTACTGAAATCCTATTTAAACGTATTATTATTATTATTAGTTGGCTTGAGAAAGCCAACTTACTGTAATCCTATTTAAATGTATTATTATTAGGTTGGCTTGAGAAAGCCAACTTACTGAAATCCTATTTAAACGTATTATCATTATTATTATTAGGTTGGCTTGAGAAAGCCAACTTACTGAAATCCTATTTAAACTTATTATTATTAGGTTGGCTTGAGAAAGCCAACTTACTGAAATCCTATTTAAACGTATTATCATTATTATTATTAGGTTGGCTTGAGAAAGCCAACTTACTTAAATCCTATTTAAACTTATTATTAGGTTGGCTTGAGAAAGCGTATTTACTGAAATCCCATTTAAACTTATTATTGTTAGGTTGGCTTGAGAAAGCCAACTTACTGAAATCCTATTTAAACTTATTATTGTTAGGTTGGCTTGAGAAAGCCAACTTACTGAAATCCTTTTTAAACTTATTATTATTAGGTTGGCTTAAGAAAGCCAACTTACTGAAATCCTATTTAAACGTATTATTATTATTATTATTATTATTAGTTGGCTTGAGAAAGCCAACTTACTGTAATCCTATTTAAACGTATTATTATTAGGTTGGCTTGAGAAAGCCAACTTACTGAAATCCTATTTAAACTTATTATTGTTAGGTTGGCTTGAGAAAGCCAACTTACTGAAATCCTATTTAAACTTATTATTATTTTGGCTTGAGAAAGGCAACTTACTGAAATCCTATTTAAACTTATTATTAGGTTGGTTTGAGAAAGCCAACTTACTGAAATCCTATTTAAACTTAATATTATTTTGGCTTGAGAAAGGCAACTTACTGAAATCGTATTTAAACTTATTATTAGGTTGGCTTGAGAAAGCCAACTTACTGAAATCCTATTCAAACATATTATTATTATTATTTTTAGTTGGCTTGAGAAAGCCAACTCACTGTAATCCTATTTAAACGTATTATTATTAGGTTGGCTTGAGAAAGCCAACTTACTGAAATCCTATTTAAACTTATTATTAGGTTTGCTTGAGAAAGCCAACTTACTGAATCCTATTTAAACTTATTATTGTTAGGTTGGCTTGAGAAAGCCAACTTACTGAAATCCTTTTTAAACGTATTATTAATAGGATGGCTTGAGAAAGCCAACTTACTGAAATCCTATTTAAACGTATTATTATTATTATTATTAGGATGGCTTGAGAAAGCCAACTTACTTAAATCCTATTTAAAATTATTATTGTTAGGTTGGCTTGAGAAAGCCAACTTACTGAAATCCTTTTTAAACTTATTATTAGGTTGGCTTGAGAAAGCCAACTTACTGAAATCCTTTTTAAACTTATTATTATTAGGTTGGCTTAAAAAAGCCAACTTACTGAAATCCTATTTAAACGTATTATTATTATTATTTTTAGTTGGCTTGTGAAAGCCAACTTACTGTAATCCTATTTAAACATATTATTATTAGGTTGGCTTGAGAAAGCCAACTTACTGAAATCCTATTTAAACGTATTATTATTATTATTAGTTGGCTTGAGAAAGCCAACTTACTGTAATCCTATTTAAATGTATTATTATTAGGTTGGCTTGAGAAAGCCAACTTACTGAAATCCTATTTAAACGTATTATCATTATTATTATTAGGTTGGCTTGAGAAAGCCAACTTACTGAAATCCTATTTAAACTTATTATTATTAGGTTGGCTTGAGAAAGCCAACTTACTGAAATCCTATTTAAACGTATTATCATTATTATTATTAGGTTGGCTTGAGAAAGCCAACTTACTTAAATCCTATTTAAACTTATTATTAGGTTGGCTTGAGAAAGCGTATTTACTGAAATCCCATTTATACTTATTATTGTTAGGTTGGCTTGAGAAAGCCAACTTACTGAAATCCTATTTAAACTTATTATTGTTAGGTTGGCTTGAGAAAGCCAACTTACTGAAATCCTTTTTCAACTGATTATTATTAGGTTGGCTTAAGAAAGCCAACTTACTGAAATCCTATTTAAACGTATTATTATTATTATTATTATTATTAGTTGGCTTGAGAAAGCCAACTTACTGTAATCCTATTTAAACGTATTATTATTAGGTTGGCTTGAGAAAGCCAACTTACTGAAATCCTATTTAAACTTATTATTGTTAGGTTGGCTTGAGAAAGCCAACTTACTGAAATCCTATTTAAACTTATTATTATTTTGGCTTGAGAAAGGCAACTTACTGAAATCCTATTTAAACTTATTATTAGGTTGGTTTGAGAAAGCCAACTTACTGAAATCCTATTTAAACTTAATATTATTTTGGCTTGAGAAAGGCAACTTACTGAAATCGTATTTAAACTTATTATTAGGTTGGCTTGAGAAAGCCAACTTACTGAAATCCTATTCAAACATATTATTATTATTATTTTTAGTTGGCTTGAGAAAGCCAACTCACTGTAATCCTATTTAAACGTATTATTATTAGGTTGGCTTGAGAAAGCCAACTTACTGAAATCCTATTTAAACTTATTATTAGGTTTGCTTGAGAAAGCCAACTTACTGAATCCTATTTAAACTTATTATTGTTAGGTTGGCTTGAGAAAGCCAACTTACTGAAATCCTTTTTAAACGTATTATTAATAGGATGGCTTGAGAAAGCCAACTTACTGAAATCCTATTTAAACGTATTATTATTATTATTATTAGGATGGCTTGAGAAAGCCAACTTACTTAAATCCTATTTAAAATTATTATTAGGTTGGCTTGAGAAAGCGTATTTACTGAAATCCCATTTAAACTTATTATTTTAGGTTGGCTTGAGAAAGCCAACTTACTGAATCCTATTTAAACTTATTATTGTTAGGTTGGCTTGAGAAAGCCAACTTACTGAAATCCTTTTTAAACGTATTATTAATAGGATGGCTTGAGAAAGCCAACTTACTGAAATCCTATTTAAACGTATTATTATTATTATTATTATTAGTTGGCTTGAGAAAGCTAACTTACTGAAATCCTATATAAACTTATTATTGTTAGGATGGCTTGAGAAAGCCAACTTACTGAAATCCTATTTAAACTTATTATTGTTAGGTTGGCTTGAGAAAGCCAACTTACTGAAATCCTATTTAAACTTATTATTGTTAGGTTGGCTTGAGAAAGCCAACTTACTGAAATCCTATTTAAACTTATTATTGTTAGGTTGGCTTGAGAAAGCCAACATACTGTAATCCTATTTAAACTTATTAATATTAGGTTGGCTTGAGAAAGCCAACTTACTGAAATCCTATTTAAACTTATTATTAGGTTGGCTTGAGAAAGCCAACTTACTGAAATCCTATTTAAACGTATTATCATTATTATTATTAGGTTGGCTTGAGAAAGTGTATTTACTGAAATCCCATTTAAACTTATTATTGTTAGGTTGGCTTGAGAAAGCCAACTTACTGAAATCCTATTTAAACTTATTATTGTTAGGTTGGCTTGAGAAAGCCAACTTACTGAAATCCTTTTAAACTTATTATTAGGTTGGCTTGAGAAAGCCAACTTACTGAAATCTTATATAAACTTATTATTGTTAGGTTGACTTGCGAAAGCCAACTTACTGAAATCCTTTTTAAAATTATTATTATTAGGTTGGCTTAAGAAAGCCAACTTACTGAAATCCTATTTAAATTTATTAATGTTAGGTTGGCTTGAGAAAGCCAACTTACTGAAATCCTATTTAAACTTATTATTGTTAGGTTAACTTGAGAAAGCCAACATACTGTAATCCTATTTAAACTTATTATTATTAGGTTGGCTTGAGAAAGCCAACTTACTGAAATCCTATTTAAACGTATTATTATTATTATTATTAGGTTGGCTTGAGAAAGCCAACTTACTGAAATCCTATTTAAACTTATTATTAGGCTGGCTTGAGAAAGCCAACTTACTGAAATCCTATTTAAACTTATTATTATTGTTGTTAGGTTGGCTTGAGAAAGCCAACTTACTGAAATCCTATTTAAACTTATTATTGTTAGGTTGGCTTGACAAAGCCAACTTACTGAAATCCTATTTAAACTTATTATTATTATTGTTAGGTTGGCTTGAGAAAGCCAACTTACTGAAATCCTATTTAAAATTATTATTATTAGGTTGGCTTGAGAAAGCCAACTTACTGAAATCCTATTTTAACTTATTATTGTTAGGTTGGCTTGAGAAAGCCAACTTACTGAAATCCTATTTAAACTTATTATTATTATTAGGTTGGCTTGAGAAAGCCAACTTACTGAAATCCTATTTAAACTTATTATTAGGCTGGCTTGAGAAAGCCAACTTACTGAAATCCTATTTAAACTTATTATTATTATTGTTAGGTTGGCTTGAGAAAGCCAACTTACTGAAATCCTATTTAAACTTATTATTGTTAGGTTGGCTTGAGAAAGCCAACATACTGTAATCCTATTTAAACTTATTATTATTAGGTTGGCTTGAGAAAGCCAACTTACTGAAATCCTATTTTAACTTATTATTGTTAGTTTGGCTTGAGAAAGCCAACTTACTGAAATCCTATTTCAACTAATTATTATTAGGTTGGCTTGAGAAAGCCAACTTACTGAAATCCTATTTAAACGTATTATTATTATTATTATTAGGTTGGCTTGAGAAAGCCAACTTACTGAAATCCTATTTAAACTTATTATTAGGCTGGCTTGAGAAAGCCAACTTACTGAAATCCTATTTAAACTTATTATTATTAATGTTAGGTTGGCTTGAGAAAGCCAACTTACTGAAATACTATTTAAACTTATTATTGTTAGGTTGGCTTGAGAAAGCCAACATACTGTAATCCTATTTAAACTTATTATTATTAGGTTGGCTTGAGAAAGCCAACTTACTGAAATCCTATTTAAACTTATTATTATTATTGTTAGGTTGGCTTGAGAAAGCCAACTTACTGAAATCCTATTTAAACTTATTATTGTTAGGTTGGCTTGAGAAAGCCAACATACTGTAATCCTATTTAAACTTATTATTATTAGGTTGGCTTGAGAAAGCCAACTTACTGAAATCCTATTTTAACTTATTATTGTTAGTTTGGCTTGAGAAAGCCAACTTACTGAAATCCTATTTAAACTTATTATTATTAGGTTGGCTTGAGAAAGCCAACTTACTGTAATCCTATTTCAACTAATTATTATTAGGTTGGCTTGAGAAAGCCAACTTACTGAAATCCTATTAAAACGTATTATTATTATTATTATTAGGTTGGCTTGAGAAAGCCAACTTACTGAAATCCTATTTAAACTTATTATTAGGCTGGCTTGAGAAAGCCAACTTACTGAAATCCTATTCAAACTTATTATTATTATTGTTAGGTTGGCTTGAGAAAGCCAACTTACTGAAATCCTATTTAAACGTATTATTATTATTATTATTATTAGGTTGGCTTGAGAAAGCTAACTTACTGAAATCCTATTTAAACTTATTATTGTTAGGTTGGCTAGAGAAAGCCAACTTACTGAAATCCTATTTAAACGTATTATTATTAGGCTGGCTTGAGAAAGCCAACTTACTGAAATCCTATATAAACTTATTATTAGGTTGGCTTGAGAAAGCCAACTTACTGAAATCCTATTTAAACTTATTATTAGGTTGGCTTGAGAAAGCCAACTTACTGAAATCCTATTTAAACTTATTATTGTTAGGTTGGCTTGAGAAAGCCAACATACTGAAATCATATTTAAACGTATTATTATTATTATTATTATTATTATTATTATTATTATTAGCTGGCTTGAGAAAGCCAACTTACTGAAATAATATTTAAACGTATTATCAATATTATTATTAGGTTGGCTTGAGAAAGCCAACTTACTGAAATCCTATTTAATCTTATTATTAGGTTCGCTTGAGAAAGCCAACTTACTGAAATCCTATTTAAACTTATTATTATTTTGTCTTGAGAAAGGCAACTTACTGAAATCCTATTTAAACTTATTATTAGGTTGGTTTGAGAAAGCCAACTTACTGAAATCCTATTTAAACTTAATATTATTTTGGCTTGAGAAAGGCAACTTACTGAAATCGTATTTAAACTTATTATTAGGTTGGCTTGAGAAAGCCAACTTACTGAAATCCTATTCAAACATATTATTATTATTATTTT
>NW_026266832.1:17500-20000 GCF_025860055.1 Xyrauchen texanus | reverse complement strand
AACCACATTATAGCGACCACGAGGAGGTTACCCCATGTGACTCCACCCTCCCTAGCAACCGGGCCAATTTGGTTGCTAAGGAGACCTGACTGGAGTCACTCACCACACGCCCCACCGAGAGCAAGAACCACATTATAGCGACCACGAGGAGGTTACCCCATGTGACTCTACCCTCCCTGTCATAGCTGCCCTAGCAACCAGGCCAATTTGGTTGCTAAGGAGACCTGACTGGAGTCACTCGGCACGTCCTGGATTCAAACTCACGACTCCAGGTGTGATAGTCAGCGTCAATACTCGCTGAGATACCCAGAACCCTCCCTAGCAACCAGGACAATTTGGTTGCTAAGGAGACCTGGGCTGGAGTCACTCAGCACGCCCTGGATTCAGACTAGTGACTGAGCTACAGGTCCCAAAATCTCATGTAAAATTAAACAAATAAATAAAAAGCCGAAATAATATTAGTTTGACCTCCTGAAGTGAGCAAAAACACTTTCTGAAGGTTAAAAGTAAAAGAACACAAATTTACTTTTCATGTTTCCAGCCTTATTTTGTGCCCTATTGCTAATGAAGAGCAATGAGTGAAGTAGCTACGAGTCTCTTACAGACTTTGTTGCGCAAGTCCCAGAGCTTCAGCGTTCTGTCATAGCTGCCGGAGACGATTCAAGCATTGTCGAGGAGAAACTGAGCAGACAAAACCTTCCCGCTGTGGCCTGTGAGCGTGTGCTGTGAAGGGAGAAATAAAACCCAAATAATTCAGATCTTCTGCAGCACAGAAAGTGTTTAATTTGAGCTGTGTAGTTTTGATTGTATACGAACAGAATCAGGTCTCAGTATGATTTTTGAGATCAGTCGACCACTCTCCTTAAGTCCGCCCTCCCGTGTGTTGTGCTGATGTTGGACGCAGCTGTTTCGGGTCTCACTTAAATCTCTAAAAGACCCGTATTCAGCAGAATCGGCAATAATATCAGCTGCCACCTCAAACCAGCAATGCACAACTAGAGCATGCTGGGAAACATTTGCAGGGGCTGCTGGGAGGGTTGGAGGGACTGTAAGGTGACTTGGACATCAGACCTTTTACATCGCATCATTGACCTTATACCCATCAAATAAACCCTAAGCGACTTTGAACATTGACGTTTGGATGCAGAAACATTAGCTTTACACTTTCATTAATTCACAACCTCCAGCTCTAATGATTTTAAGAGGACGGTAGAACTAAAAACGTACAGATTTATGAAGAAATTTCACTCCTAACATTCAGTTAACATTTTTAAATAAACAAAAATAGTTTCAGATGTGGATAAAAGACACCAAAACGTATCAATAATGAACTAAACAACATGAACAAGAACAATAGGGGAGGACCGAGGAGTGAGCCTTGCAGTACACCTAATAAATTAACAATACCATAAGTTAAATTAACAACAAGAACTCAAGAAATGTGAACGTTTACAGATACATTTGGCTTAAAAGAAAAGCTGTATTCCCGCTTCTTTCTGGAAAAGGACGGGAGGCGGGGCTACTATGACGTGGTTCATAGTAAAGTACGACCAATAGCTGGAATCAAGTAGACACGTATATTTTCAGAACTTACCAGGTAGTCCAACTTCCTCGCTCACTTTCCTGCAAGCATGTCTTTATTCGTCCGGTCTCTGCACATGTATGACGTTGTGTCGTACAACTCCGGGTGCCCACACACCGCTACAACAATCGTTTCATCCATTTTTCCATATTTCTTCTGCTGCTACGTCACTACGACAATCGCAATGCTGATAGGCTTTCGCGACACCGCGTCATGCATATTTTACACTTGAGTTGAACATTTTTATATACACAGACAGACAGACACAGATACACACAGACACACAACGACACACACAGACAGACACACAACAACACAGACAGACAGACAAACACACATACAGAAAGACACAAACAGACACACATACACAGACAGACACACAACGACACACACAGAAAGACACACATACAGAAAGACAAAGACACAAACAAACACACAAACACACACACAGACAGACAGACACACATACAGAAAGACATACAGACACAAACAGATAGACAGACACACACACACGCAAAGACACACAAACAGACAGACAGACACACACGCACAGACAGACACACACACAGAATGACAGATACACACACAGGCACAAAACGACACACACAGAAAGACACACAACAACACAGACAGATAGACAAACACACATACAGAAAGACACAAACACACACAAACACACACAGACAGACAAAAACAGACACACACAGAGCGAGACACAGATACACACACAAACACACAGAGAGAAACACAAACAAACAAACACATACAGACAGTCACACACAGACACAGAAACACACACAGAATGACACACACACACACACAAACAGACACACACACACACACACACACACACACACACACACACAGAAACACACAGACACAAAAAGCCAGACACACACACACAGATAGACAGACACA
>NW_026266832.1:0-12500 GCF_025860055.1 Xyrauchen texanus | reverse complement strand
CACACAGAAAGACATACAGACAGACACACACACACAGACACACAACGACACACACAGAAAGACACATACACATACAGACAGACAGACAGACAGACACACACACACACACACGCACAGACACACAAACAGAGAGCACACACACACACACACACACACACACAGAAAGACACACACATACAGACAGACAAAAACAGACACACACACAGACACACAAACAGACACACACACACACAGAAAGACACACACATACAGACAGACACACAAACACGAAGACAGACAGACACACACACACAACAAACAGAAAGACAGACACAGATAAACACACACACAGACACACAAAGACAGACAGACAAAAACACACAGACATACACACACACAAACAGACAGACTCACACACAAAGACAGAAACACACACACACACACACAAATAGACACACAGATACACAGACAGAGAGACACAGATACACAGACAGACACACACACACACAGAGAGAGACAGACAGACACACAGATAAAAAAACAAACAGACACAGACACACACAAACACACACAGGAAGAAACACACACACACACACACACAGACAGACACAAACGCACACAAAAACAAACACAGACACACACAGCCACATAAAAGACAGACGCACACACACACAAAGACAGACAGACACAAACAGATAAGACACACACACACAGATAGACAGACACAGACAGACAGACAGACAGACACAGAAACACACACACAAACAGACAGACACAGATAAAAACACAGACAGACACAAAGACACACCTACACACAAAAACACAGACACACACATACAGAAAGAAATACAGACACAAACAGACACACAAACACACACACAAACAGACAGACACACAAAGAGACAGACAGAAACACACAGAAAGACAAACACACACACACAAACAAACACAGACACAAATATACACACACACACACACACACAAACACAGACAGACAGATAGACAGACAGACACACACAGCCACATAAAAGACAGACGCACACACAAACAAAGACAGACAGACACAAACAGACAAGACACACACACAGATAGACAGACACAGACAGCCACATAAAAGACAGAATTACACACGGGCAGAAACACAGAGATAGACAGACACACACACATGCGCACACACAAACAAAGACAGAAACACACAAATATAGACATACACACACAGACATAGAAACACACACACACAAACAGACAGACACAGATAAAAACACAGACAGACACACACACACACAAAAACACAGTCACACACATACAGAAAGAAATACAGACACAAACAGACACACAAACACACACAAACAGACAGACACACAAAGAGACAGTCTGACACACACAGAAAGACAAACACACACACAAACAAACACAGACACAAATATACACACACACACACAAACAAACAGAAAGACATACAGACAGACAGACAGACAGACAGACACACAGAAAGACAGACAGACACACACACACGCACGCACATACACACACACACGCACATACAGACATACACACACACGCACGCACAGACAGACAGACAGACACACACACACGCACACACACAAAGACAGAAACACACAGAGACAGACAGACACAGATAAAAACACAGACAGACACAAAGACACACCTAACACAAAAACACAGACACACACATACAGAAAGAAATACAGACACAAGCAGACACACAAACACACACACACACACACACAAACAGACAGACACACAAAGAGACAGTCAGACACACACAGAAAGACACACACACACACACACACACACATAGATACAGAGACACACACACACAGAAGCACAGACAGACACACACAGCTTAGTAATTAAGGCCACTGAACTTTGAGTTTTATGTATTATAATAAAGTTCCAAATGTATCATTCACAACAGCAGAAATCTGCCTTCACCGATGACATCACGACTCACCTGATGTCCCAGAAACGGATTTTCTTATCGAAGTGTCCGCTCATCACACACTGCTCTGTGCAGACGATATCATTACAGCTGGAGCCAGCAAACACCGTCTTCATGCCTGAGAGCGAGTCCCAGCTTTAACAGGCTGATATTTTAAACTGGACTTCCATGAATAGTGTATAAATTAATGTCCCTTTCATTATTTTAAAGCAATATAGGCACAAATCCCAATTGAAAACTACTAGAAATGTATCTCACATAAATTTAACATGAAATAAAAATAATAACCCTGTTATCCATTCTGGATTAACAGATCTCTGTGTTTATTTTTAAGCTATTTAAAGCTTAATTTAGGCAGAATTCTGTTACCAATTTTAGCATATTTAGCATTTTATTTAGTCATTTCATGCATATGAATTAATATGAATGTTTATTGCTAAAAAAGTGATTAATCAGGTTTAAAACTATATTTAGAGATATCCCACGTTTTAGTTACTAGGTTGGAATCAAATCAAATCAAATCAAATCAAATCACTTTATTGTCACACTACCATGTACACAAGTGCAACAGTAGGTGAAATTCTTGTGTGCAGTTCCGAGCAACATAGCAGTCATGACAGTGACGAGACATATACCAATTACAATAAACAACATACTTACACAAAACAATTTACCTATCAAATGTACACATACTTACACAAAACAATTTACAAATCAGATGTACACATACTTACACAACACAATAATTATATACAATGCAGAATATAGAACAGAATATACAATACAATACAATAAGTGGGAGTATATGAAATATATATGTGTATATATATATATATAGCAGTTGTATTGAGGAGAATATGTTGACAGTCCAGTGTGAGATTATAGATTAATAAAGTGCAGTGCTAATTATTGATCCTGATAGATCAAGAGTTCAACAGTCTGATTGCTTGGGGAAAAAGCTATCATGTAGTCGGCTGGTGCGGGTCCTGATGCTGCGATACCGCCTGCCTGATGGTAGCAGTGAGAACAGCCCATGACTTGGGTGACTGGAGTCTCTGATGATCCTCCGAGCTTTTTCACACACCGCCTGGTGTATATGTCCTGGAGGGAGGGAAGCTCACCTCCGATGATGTTCCTGGCAGTTCGCACCACCCTTTGCAGGGCTTTGCAGTTGTACGCGGTGCTATTGCCGTACCAGGCGGTGATGCAGCCAGTCAGGATGCTCTCTACAGTGCTGGTGTAGAACCGTGTGAGGATGTGGTGGTTCATTCCAAACTTCCTCAGCCGTCTCAGGAAGAAGAGGCGCTGGTGAGCCTTCTTCACAACGGCCTCAGTGTGGACGGACCATGTGAGTTCCTCAGTAATGTGGACACCGAGGAACTTGAAGCTGCTGACTCTCTCCACCGGTGCTCCATTGATGGTGATGGGGCTGTGTTCTCCGTCTTTCTTCCTGAAGTCCACAACAAGCTCCTTGGTTTTACTGACGTTGAGGGAGAGGTTGTGCTCCTGACACCAGCGTGTCAGAGTGTGCACCTCCTCTCTGTAGGCTCTTTCATCATTGTCAGTGATCAGACCTACCACCGTCGTATCGTCAGCAAACTTAATGATGGCATTGGAGCTATGTGTTGCCACACAGTCATGTGTGTACAGTGAATACAGGAGTGGGCTGAGAACACAGCCCTGCGGGGCTCCAGTGTTGAGGGTCAGTGATGAGGAGGTGTTGCTGCCCATTCTAACCACCTGACGTCTGCCTGACAGGAAATCCAGGATCCAGCTGCACAGCGAGCTGTTTAAGCCCAGAGCCCGGAGTTTCTCATCAAGCTTGGAGGGCACTATGGTGTTGAATGCTGAGCTGTAGTCTACAAACAGCATTCTCACATATGTGTTCCTTTTTTCCAGGTGGGAGAGAGCAGTGTGTATTGTAGATGCAATGGCATCATCAGTGGAGCGGTTGTTGCGGTAGGCAAACTGCAATGGGTCCAAAGAGGGGGCAGAACAGAGCAGATGTGATCTCTGATTAACCTCTCGAAGCATTTGCTGATGATGGGGGTCAGAGCAACAGGACGCCAGTCATTTAAGCATGTGATTATAGCTTGCTTCGGTACAGGCACAATGGTTGATGTTTTGAAGCATGTGGGGACTACAGACAGGGAGAGGGACAGATTGAAAATGTCCGTAAAAACACCAGCCAGTTGATTCGCGCACGCTCTGATGACGCGGCCCGGAATGCCGTCTGGACCCGCGGCTTTACGGATGTTCACCCGTCGGAATGATCGGGTTACATCCACAACAGAGACGGAGAGTGAATCAACCTCTGTAGCGTCAGCAGCGAGTGCTCTCTCCGCGAGGGCGGTGTTACTGTCCTCAAAACGAGCATAAAATGTATTAAGTTCGTCCGGGAGAGATGCAGCGGTGTTCATGGCGGAGACTTTATTCCGCTTGTAGTCCGTGATTGTGTTAATTCCCTGCCACATACTTCTAGAGTCAGTGGTGTTGAACTGGCCTTCAAGCTTGTGCCTGTACTGGCGTTTAGCTGCACTGATAGTGTTACGGAGGGCATAACTGGCTTGTTTACGCTCCTCCGTGTTAGGAGAATTAAAAGCGGAGGTCCGCGCAGTGAGTGCCGCGCGAACATCGCCGTTAACCCATGGTTTCTGGTTGGGGTATATCCGTATAGTTTTGGTCGGAACAACGTCCTCTACGCACTTCCTGATGAAACACGTTACGCTGTCAGCGTAAACCTCGATGTCGTCATCAGAGGCGGACCGGAACATCTCCCAGTCCGCGTGATCAAAACAGTCTTGTAGCGCAGAGTCTGATTGGTCCGACCAGCACTGGATCGTTCTGAGGGTGGGTGCTTCCTGTTTCAGTTTCTGCCTGTAAGCGGGCAGAAGCAGAACGGAAGAATGGTCCGATTTGCCAAATGGGGGCGGGGGAGGGATTTGTAGCCTTCCCGGAAGGGAGAGTAACAATGATCCAAAACCCGGTCCCCTCGTGTGTTGAACTTTATGTGTTGGTGGTATTTTGGGGCGATTGCTTTGAAGTTGGCTTTGTTAAAGTCCCCGGCAACAATGAACGCAGCCTCAGGGTGCGCGGTTTCCTGCTCACTTATACACCCATACAGTTCCCTGAGTGCCCGGTCTGTGTCGGCTTGCGGGGGATGTACACAGCTGTGATGATAACCGCTGTGAATTCCCTCGGCAGCCAGAATGGTCGACACAGAAGCATGAGATATTCCAGATCAGGAGAGCAAAAAGACTTGATGAAATGTACGTTCCTCTGATCACACCATGATTTGTTGATCATAAAACATACACCACCACCTCTGCTTTTACCAGAGAGGTCTTTCGCTCTGTCCGCTCGGTGCACGGAAAAGCCCGTGATTTCGATGGCCGAGTCTGGAATCTCCGTAGACAGCCAGGTTTCTGTAAGGCACATAACGCAGCAGTCCCTCGTCTCTCGTTGGAAAGAGATCCGCGCTCTCAGCTCGCAGAGTTTGTTGTCCAGAGACTGAACATTTGCCAGTAGTATACACTGGAAACACTGCAAAGCTAATTTATTTATTCCCTTTTCTCCCAATTTGGAATTCCCAAATCCCACTACTTAGTAGGTCCTCGTGGTGGCACGGTTACTCACCCCAATCCGGGTGGCGGAGGACGAGTCTCAGTTGCCTCCACGTCTGAGACGTCAATCCGCGCATCTGATCACGTGACTCGTTGTGCATGACACCGCGGAGACTCACAGCATGTGGAGGCTCATGCTACTCTCCACGATCCACACACAACTCACCACACGCCCCATTGAGAGAACCACTAATCACCACCACGAGGAGGTTACCCCATGTGACTCTACCCTCCCTAGCAACCGGGACAATTTGGTTGCTTAGAAGACCTGACTGGAGTCACTCAGCACGTCCTGGATTCAAACTCACGACTCCAGGTGTGATAGTCAGCGTCAATACTCGCTGAGATACCCAGAATCCTCCCTAGCAACCGGGCCAATTTGGTTGCTAAGGAGACCTGACTGGAGTCACTCACCACACGCCCCACCGAGAACGAGAACCACATTATAGCGACCACGAGGAGGTTACCCCATGTGACTCCACCCTCCCTAGCAACCGGGCCAATTTGGTTGCTAAGGAGACCTGACTGGAGTCACTCACCACCGCGCCCACCGAGAGCAAGAACCACATTATAGCGACCACGAGGAGGTTACCCCATGTGACTCTACCCTCCCTGTCATAGCTGCCCTAGCAACCAGGCCAATTTGGTTGCTAAGGAGACCTGACTGGAGTCACTCGGCACGTCCTGGATTCAAACTCCACGACTCCAGGTGTGATAGTCAGCGTCAATACTGGCTGAGATACCCAGAACCCTCCCTAGCAACCAGGACAATTTGGTTGCTAAGGAGACCTGGGCTGGAGTCACTCAGCACGCCCTGGATTCAGACTAGTGACTGAGCTACAGGTCCCAAAATCTCATGTAAAATTAAACAAATAAATAAAAAGCCGAAATAATATTAGTTTGACCTCCTGAAGTGAGCAAAAACACTTTCTGAAGGTTAAAAGTAAAAGAACACAAATTTACTTTTCATGTTTCCAGCCTTATTTTGTGCCCTATTGCTAATGAAGAGCAATGAATGAAGTAGCTCGCGAGTCTCTTACAGACTTTGTTGCTCAAGTCCCAGAGCTTCAGCGTTCTGTCATAGCTGCCGGAGACGATTCAAGCATTGTCGAGGAGAAACTGAGCAGACAAAACCTTCCCGCTGTGGCCTGTGAGCGTGTGCTGTGAAGGGAGAAATAAAACCCAAATAATTCAGATCTTCTGCAGCACAGAAAGTGTTTAATTTGAGCTGTGTAGTTTTGATTGTATACGAACAGAATCAGGTCTCAGTATGATTTTTGAGATCAGTCGACCACTCTCCTTCAGTCCCGCCCTCCCGTGTGTTGTGCTGATGTTGGGCGCTAGCTGTTTCGGTCTCACTTAAATCTCTAAAAGACCCGTATTCAGCAGAATCGGCAATAATATCAGCTGCCACCTCAAACCAGCAATGCACAACTAGAGCATGCTGGGAAACATTTGCAGGGGCTGCTGGGAGGGTTGGAGGGACTGTAAGGTGACTTGGACATCAGACCTTTTACATCGCATCATTGACCTTATACCCATCAAATAAACCCTAGCGCACTTTGAACATTGACGTTTGGATGCAGAAACATTAGCTTTACACTTTCATTAATTCACAACCTCCAGCTCTAATGATTTTAAGAGGACGGTAGAACTAAAAACGTACAGATTTATGAAGAAATTTCACTCCTAACATTCAGTTAACATTTTTAAATAAACAAAAATAGTTTCAGATGTGGATAAAAGACACCAAAAGCGTATCAATAATGAACTAAACAACATGAACAAGAACAATAGGGAGGACCGAGGAGTGAGCCTTGCGGTACACCTAATAACTTAACAATACCATAAGTTAAATTAACAACAAGAACTCAAGAAATGTGAACGTTTACAGATACATTTGGCTTAAAAGAAAAGCTGTATTCCCGCTTCTTTCTGGAAAAGGACGGGAGGCGGGGCTTCTACGACGTGGTTCATAGTAAAGTACGACCAATAGCTGGAATCAAGTAGACACGTATATTTTCAGACCTTACCAGGTAGTCCAACTTCCTCGCTCACTTTCCTGCAAGCATGTCTTTATTCGTCCGGTCTCTGTACATGTATGACGTTGTGTCGTACAACTCCGGGTGCCCACACACCGCTACAACAATCGTTTCATCCATTTTTCCATATTTCTTCTGCTGCTACGTCAGTACGACAATCGCAATGCTGATAGGCTTTCGCGACAACGCATCATGCATATTTTACACTTGAGTTGAAAATTTTTATATACACAGACAGACAGACACAGATACACACAGACACACAACGACACACACAGAAAGACAAACAGATAGACACAAAACAACACAGACAGATAGACAAACACACATACAGAAAGACACAAACAGACACACAAACACACACACACAAACACATACACAGACAGACACACAACGACACACACAGAAAGACACACACACACACAGAAAGACACACACACATACAGAAAGACAAAGACACAAACAAACACACAAACACACACACAGACAGACAGACACACATACAGAAAGACATACAGACACAAACAGATAGACAGACACACACACGCACAGACACACAAACAGACAGACAGACACACACGCACAGACAGACACACACACAGAATGACAGATACACACACAGACACAAAACGACACACACAGACAGACACACAACAACACAGACAGATAGACAAACACACATACAGAAAGACACAAACACACACAAACACACACACAGACAGACAAACAGAAACACAAACACACACACAGACAAACAGACACACAAACACATACACACAGAAAGACACACACACACACATACAGAAAGACACACACACACATACAGAAAGACATAGACAAAGAGACACACAAACACACACACAGACAGACAGACACACAACGACACACACAGAAAGACACACACACACACACAGAAAGACACACACACATACAGAAAGACAAAGACACAAACAAACACACAAACACACACACACAGACAGACAGACACACATACAGAAAGACATACAGACACAAACAGATAGACAGACACATGCACAGACACACAAACAGACAGACAGACACACACACAGAATGACAGATACACACACAGACACAAAACGACACACACAGAAAGACACACAACAACACAGACATATAGACAAACACACATACAGAAAGACACAAACACACACAAACACACACACAGACAGACAAACAGACACACAAACACACACACAGACAAACAGACACACAAACACATACACACAGAAAGACACACACACACATACAGAAAGACATAGACAAACAGACACACAAACACACACACAGACAGACAGACACACACACACATACAGAAAGACATACAGACACAAACAGACAGACAGACACACACACACAGACACACAAACAGAAAGACACACGCACAGACAGACACAGATACACACACAGAATGACACATACACACACACAGACACACACAGAAAGAAAGACACACAAACACACACCCACACACACACACACACAAAGACAGACAGACACACACAAAAACAGACAGACAAACACAGACACAGATAAACACACACACACACAGACACACACAAATACACACACAGAGACAGACACACACACATACAGAAAGACACAAACAGATACAGAAACAGAGACAGACAGATACAAACACAGACAGAAACAGACAAAAACGCTGAGACATACACACACAAAAAGACACACAGATACACAGAGAGACAGACACACACACACACACACACACACACAAAACAGACAGACAGACACACATACAGAATGACACACACAACAACAGACAGACAGAAACACACACACAGACACACACACACGCACAAAACAGTCAGACAGACACACACACACAAAACAGACAGACAGACACACACATACAGAATGACACACACACACAGATAGACAGAAACACACAAACAGACACACAGACAGAAACACACACAGACAGAAACACACACACACAGACAAACAGTCAAAGATAAAAACAAACACAGATACACATACACACACACACACACACGCACACACAGACAGACAGACAGACAGACAGACAGACAGACACACACACGCACAGAAAAACAGACAGACAGAAACACACACACACAGACAAACAGTCAAAGATAAAAACAAACACAGATACACATACACACACACACACACACACCCACACACACGCAGACACAGACAGACAGACAGACAGACAGACAGACAGACAGACACACACACGCACAGACAGAAAAACAGACAGACACACTCACACACAGACACACACACAGAATGACACACACACACAGACACACAAACACAAACAGACAGAAAGACAAACAGACACAGATAAACACACACACAGACACACAAACACACGCAGACAGACAGACACAAACACACACAGACAGACAGACAGACACACACACACAGACAGAAAAACAGACAGACACACTCACACACACACAGAATGACACACACACACAGACACACAAACACACGCAGACAGACAGACACAAACACACACAGACAGACAGACAGACACACACACACAGACAGAGAGACAAACACACACACACAGACAGACACATACACACACACAGACAGACACACACACACAAACAGACAGACACAAAGACACACCCGCACACAAAAACAGACAGACAGACACACAAAAACAGACAGACAGAAACACACACACACACAAACAAAACAGACAGACACAAAGACACACCCACACACAAAAACAGACAGACACAGATAGACAGACAGACACACACACACATACACAGAAAGACACACATACATAAAGACAGACAGACAGACAGACAGACACAAACACCAAACAGACAGACACACACAGAAAGACAGACGCAGATAAACACACACACACACACAGACACACAAAGACAGACAGACACAAACACACAAACAGACAGACACACACACACACACAAAGACAGAAACACACACACACACACACACAGTCACAGACACACACAGACAGAGACACACACACACAGAGAGAGACAGACACACACATACAGAAAGAAATACAGACACAAACAGACACACACACAGACACACAAACAAACAGACACACAGACACAGAGAAAGACAGACAGACACACACAAACACACACAGAGAGAGAGACAGACACAAACAGACAGACACACAGACAAACACACACACAGACAGAAACACAGACACGGATAGAAAGACAAAAACAAACAGACAGACACACACACACACACACCCACACAGAGACACAAACACAGACAGACAGACAGATACAGAGACAGACACACACAGACAGACACACACACACAGATAGACACACACACACAGATAGATACAGAGACAGACACACACACACACACACACACACACATAGATACAGACACACACACACACATATAGATACAGAGACACACACACACACATATAGATACAGAGACAGAGAGACACACACACACACACACACACACACATATAGATACAGAGACAGAGACACACACACACACACACACACATATATAGATATAGATACAGAGACACACACACACACACATATAGATACAGAGACAGAGACACACACACACACACACATATAGATACAGAGACACACACAAAGAAGCACAGACAGACACACACAGCTTAGTAATTAAGGCCACTGAACTTTGAGTTTTATGTATTATAATAAAGTTCCAAATGTATCATTCACAACAGCAGAAATCTGCCTTCACCGATGACATCACGACTCACCTGATGTCCCAGAAACGGATTTTCTTATCGAAGTGTCCGCTCATCACACACTGCTCTGTGCAGACGATATCATTACAGCTGGAGCCAGCAAACACCGTCTTCATGCCTGAGAGCGAGTCCCAGCTTTAACAGGCTGATATTTTAAACTGGACTTTCCATGAATAGTGTATAAATTAATGTCCCTTTCATTATTTTAAAGCAATATAGGCACAAATCCCAATTGAAAACTACTAGAAATGTATCTCACATAAATTTAACATGAAATAAAAATAATAACCCTGTTATCCATTCTGGATTAACAGATCTCTGTGTTTATTTTTAAGCTATTTAAAGCTTAATTTAGGCAGAATTCTGTTACCAATTTTAGCATTTTATTTAGTCATTTCATGCATATGAATTAATATGAATGTTTATCGCTAAAAAAGTGATTAATCAGGTTAAAAACTATATTTGAGAACCACTAATCACCACCACGAGGAGGTTACCCCATGTGACTCTACCCTCCCTAGCAACCGGGCCAATTTGGTTGCTTAGAAGACCTGACTGGAGTCACTCACCACACGCCCCACCGAGAACGAGAACCACATTATAGCGACCACGAGGAGGTTACCCCATGTGACTCTACCCTCCCTAGCAACCGGGCCAATTTGATTGCTAAGGAGACCTGACTGGAGTCACTCACCACACGCCCCACCGAGAGCAAGAACCACATTATAGCGACCACGAGGAGGTTACCCCATGTGACTCTACCCTCCCTGTCATA
Organism: Xyrauchen texanus; assembly: GCF_025860055.1. Taxonomy (NCBI): domain Eukaryota; kingdom Metazoa; phylum Chordata; class Actinopteri; order Cypriniformes; family Catostomidae; genus Xyrauchen; species Xyrauchen texanus. Next base: position 364 of record NW_026266832.1, on the reverse strand, counting down.
GCTGCCCTAGCAACCAGGCCAATTTGGTTGCTAAGGAGACCTGACTGGAGTCACTCGGCACGTCCTGGATTCAAACTCACGACTCCAGGTGTGATAGTAAGCGTCAATACTCGCTGAGATACCCAGAACCCTCCCTAGCAACCAGGACAATTTGGTTGCTAAGGAGACCTGGGCTGGAGTCACTCAGCACGCCCTGGATTCAGACTAGTGACTGAGCTACAGGTCCCAAAATCTCATGTAAAATTAAACAAATAAATAAAAAGCCGAAATAATATTAGTTTGACCTCCTGAAGTGAGCAAAAACACTTTCTGAAGGTTAAAAGTAAAAGAACACAAATTTACTTTTCATGTTTCCAGCCTTATT
>NW_026266831.1:0-20079 GCF_025860055.1 Xyrauchen texanus | reverse complement strand
CACAATGTCCAATTACTACCCCTCTCTTCCAGAACCTCAATGTGTTTTTTTTGGGTCTGGCTTATCCCCTTGTCTAAAGTTATTTCTACATACAACCCCCCCTACCTCCCTTCTTACAACATCCATTTATCAAGACAGACATTTCTGGGAGACCCCTGGAGTACCAACCTATCCTGCATATATACTCCCCAAACACATTCCTCCATATATCATCGAAATTCCTCCTACAAAAAAAAATTCTAAAAAAATCTTGCCCTTCCAACCCTCTACACACCCGAAGACTATTGAAACCAGAAAAAACAAAGTAGATTTGTGTAATGCCGTGTTGTGCAAAAATGTACTGTTGCAATGGTGGTGCTATTCACCAGTAAAAAAAGCTGTCCCCCATAAGTGCTTTGTCCTAGTGGACACAAGGGGGCAGTTTACTCACGTGATTCTCAACCCAGCCAACCTGATCGTTAACACCGCAAAGTATCCACAGGCTGCCCGAAAAGAGACTGAGAAGGATCTCATCTCGAAAGCTATGACTGGCGGACACCAAAGCATCAAGCTTCTACCAGAAATAACCCCCTAAAAGTTTACACAAGCCAAACAGACATCATCCTTACCAAGACAACCGGAGGCTGCAGAAACTTCTGACTAAACCAACGGTTCATCCAACCATCCATTATGAGAACCTAAACCATACCACCGTGGTGACTACATGCTACCCACAATCCTCCATCCTAGTTTCCAAAAAAAACTTCTAACCATCAACGTGGAGGATATTCCCAATACTCAATTACCTCCACGTCATCTCCCTATCCCTACTCAAGGACTATAATAAAAAGGGGAAACAATATTATTATCTTCCCTTCTTTTTTGGTCTGACCCCTGCTATCCACTGGGGACCCACCTGGAGAAGGCCTCCCGGAAAAAGGGAAGGGGGTTGTCACACCCAAAAAAAATCTTTTGAAGAAAAAAGGCAGGTCAGTCTCTAACCAGATTAGAGACCGGGCAGGGTTAGTTAACCTGGTTTAGGAGCGGGGATTCAGCTAACCCCTAGATGTGGGGTTAATTTTAGGGGTGGAGCTAGGGGGTTTGATTTAAGGTTAGGGGCGGGGTTAGGTGCGGTGGCAGGGTTAAGTGGTTAGGGTTAGGTATGGGGGCAGGGTTAAGTATGGGGGCAGGGTTAAGTGGTTAGGTGTGGGGTCAGGGCTAAGTGGTTAGGGTTAGGTATGGGGGCAGGGTTAAGTGGTTAGGGTTAGGGGCAGGGTTAGGTATGGGGGCAGGGTTAAGTGGCTAGGATTAGGTATGGGGGCAGGGTTAAGTGGCTAGGGTTAGGTATGAGGGCAGGGTTAAGTGGTTAGATTTAGGTATGGGGGCAGGGTTAAGTGGTTAGGGTTAGGGGCGGGGGCAGGGTTAAGTGGTTAGGGGTTAAGTGGTTAGGGGCAGGGTTAGGTGTGGGGGGCTTTTAAGTGGTTAGGGTTAGGTATGGGGGCAGGGTTAAGTGGCTAGTGTTAGGTATGAGGGCAGGGTTAAGTGGTTAGGGTTAGGTATGGGGGCAGGGTTAAGTTGTTAGGGTTAGGGTTAGGGTTAGGTTAGGTTTAGGGTAAGGGTTAGCGGTTAAGGGTTAGGTTTAGGGGTTAGGTTAAGGGGTTAGGTTAAGGGGTTGAGTTTAGGGGTTGGGTTAAGGGGTTAGGTTTAGGGGTTAGGTTTAGGGGATAGGTTAAGGGGTTGAGTTTAGGGGTTAGGTTAAGGGGTTGAGTTAAGGGGTTAGGTTAAGGGGTTAGGTTTAGGGGTTAGGTTTAGGGGGTTAGGGTTAGGGTTAGGTTTAGGGTAAGGGTTAGCGGTTAAGGGTTAGGTTTAGGGGTTAGGTTAAGGGGTTAGGTTAAGGGGTTGAGTTTAGGGGTTAGGGTTAGGGTTAGGGTTAGGGTTAGGGGTTAGGTTAAGGGGTTAAGTTTAGGGGTTAGGTTAAGGGGTTAGGAAGTGTTAGTTAAGGAGGGTAGGCGCTAACCAGTGTGCACAGGCCATCGATGTCGCTCCTCGACTGGATTCACTTCTCATTCAGGCCTTGGGGATATATAGTGCCTAATTTATTGATCCAAATTCTCTCTGCTCTTTTTCTCTGGGGCACGGACCACTGCGGGTTGGCCTGTAGGACCGTGACCGGAAGGATTCCCATCCGTGTTTAAGGAAATGTTGGACCAGGTAAGTGTTATTTTCTCTTCCTCTCAGAATGTTGTATTTATGTTGTGTCATTCTGACCAGAATGGTGTTGCCCGTCTCTCCCACATATTGAGCTCCACATTGTTTGCAGGTGATGAGGTAAATGCAGTTTTTACAGTGTACCGTTCCTGATTGGTAAGTACTGAAAACCTCTTTTGTAAACTTGTTTTGTACTGAATCCTTTTTGTTCCAAATATTGTCCCTGATGTTTTGGTTTCGTGTTGTGAAGAGGATGGAGTTTGGCTCTAATTAGATAGTCTTGTAAACTTTTGTTTTTTCTAAATGCTGCTATAACTCTGTGGTTCTTCAATATTTGTGTCTGTCCCAATATGTTCTGGAAGTTGGACTTTACCTCTTTGGTCAGTTTCAGAGCGGCCGAGGAGTAAGTCAGGACAAAGGGGACGCCGATCCCTCCGCCTGGGCCCTGCTTGTCAAGTATGATTTAAAAACCTTTCTCAAGAAGGACCTGTTATATCCTCTGGGCCGGGCGCTTTGAAGAGGATTACGTGTCGCTTCTCTGAAGTCCCGTTCCTGGGTGCATATGCGACGGAACCTCAGGAGTTGCGACTTGACGAGGCCTGAGTAAGTGTGTTTTGGGTGAAAACTGCTTTTATGTAGTAGGGCATGTGTGTCGGTTTCTTTGAAGAAGACTTTAATGTCCAATTTGTGCGACGAAATGAAATCTGGACCCTTGTAAGTTGTGGTGTCCAGAAAGTCTACCGATAGGTGACTGGTAGTGGATTTTAATTTAATAGATGGGTTATGGTTATTTAGTGTCGCCACAAATTCCATGAACTCGTCTTCAGAGTGAGTCCATACTCCCCAGATATCATCTAGGTACCTAAAATAGTGAAGGGGCTGTTTTTGGCATCGGGATAAGGCCGAAGCCTCCCATTCTGCCATAAATATGTTAAGCGTAGGCGGGGCAAACTTCTTGCCCATCGCCGTGCCTTTAACTTGCAGGAAAAATTCCCCATTGAACTCAAAATCGTTTCTATTTAAATTGATGTCTAATAATTGGATGAGTTCTTTGTCGGGCCTGGAGGTGTCTGGGTTTTTTGAAAAATATTTTTAATGGCCTGAATTCCCTCTTGGATGTCGATGTTTGTGTAAAGGCCATCCACGTCCATAGTGAACAGGATGGCCTTTTGGGGAATTTTTAGTCTTTTGACTTTCTGGACAAAATCATACGTGTCTTTTATATAGCTGGGGTGGCCCGTCGAAAGAGGATTTAAGTAGAAATCTAAAAATTCTGCCGTATAGTACGTTTCACTGCCGTAATCGGATACTATAGGCCTTCCTGGGGAATTTCGTGAGGTTTGCTCCATTTGGTCGGGTCTTTGTGTATTTTGGGGAGCATGTAGAACCTCCTGCTTCTAGGTTCAGCGTTACCCAATAGGTAGGACTTTTGTTTTGCGTTGATGTGTTTTTTCTGATATAGGGTTTGGGTTATATTTTTAACCATAGGTACAGTGTCTAAAAAATGGGTCTATCCAATTTCTGGTAATATTTTAGGTCATTCAATTGTCTATATCCCTCCCATAAATATTGTTCTCGGTCCCATATGACTATCGCACTGCCCTTGTCTGCAGGTTTAATGACGATCTGTTTATTGCCCTTTAACTGTTTTAGAGCGTTCGTTTCCTCCAGAGTGAGGTTAAGCTCTTCCTGGGACGGTCTAAAATGTTTTTAAGATATTCCAGATCCTTTTCGAATAACGTCGCGGAGATCTGCGGGTAGTTTGTCTGCGGGTGGGACCCAGTCCGATTTGGGTGTGAACGGAGGGGATTTGAGTCAGTCTCATTTTGGAAATAGGCTGCCAATTTAAGTCTCCTGTGGTATTGTTGCAGGTCGTATCGCGTCTGCATTTCGAGGCGTTTTCTGCTCGTTCTACCCGATGGAATAAAAGTCAAACCCCTGTTGAGCAGGCAAAGTTGTGGGGGAGTGATATGGAATTTTTTAGATAGGATTACAACGTTTGATGCCCCTCCTGCGCATACAGGCTTGTGGGGATATTTATTTTAAATGTTGAAGCCAGTGCTGGAGCATGTTTCTGGCTGTGTCCACCGTCCAGTGTATATGGTCACTTTCAGTGTGAAATTCAGATCTGGACAGGGCCGGAATGTGTTTTAAATTGGCAGAAATATAGGCGTTCAGGATGGTCAATTGTGTCTGCTCCTTTGTTGGGAGCATTCCTGAAAAGTTCAACTCTGGAACCCAAATTTCTGCCAGTGGAAATTTTTCTTTTGCCGCTCTTAAAGCCGCCTGCATCTGTTTGATGGCAGTGTCTTTGGCGTTCTGCGCCCGGCTGTTAATCCCTAATGATAAGATGACGTGTTCCACGTCAGTGGAGACTGCGTTTTTATTGATCACAGCCTCCATGTGTCTGAACGTGGCCCCTGGATAGCTTTCTATTTGGAGGTCAGAATTCTTAAAAGGTGGAATTTTGGACAGATTGGAGTCCCCGATAACGAGCCATTTTTTTCGCACACTCAGCTTCCATTCTATCATTTTTCTGGACGTGTTTAGGTGTCTATTCGGTCCGTCCTCCTGGGAGTCACGTCGTGCTCCAGAAGGTGTGTTGAGTTCGACACTTAAACGAGCCTGTGTGGCTGTCCTGAGGCTGGTGACTTTTCGGGGCTTAAGGTGACTCTTTGTGAGCCGAGATTATCCCGTTCAGCACTCCCTTGATCCTCAATAAGGATGAGGTCTTGTTCCTGTCTGATACAGGGGTTGGGACGAACGCGAGGAGTGCGTTGTTCTTTTGGGGAGGCAGGGAGATTTATGGTAATCTCTGAATGACTGTCCGAGTCCTCCTTTCTAATAGGAGACCAATCGTTCGGTGGGTCTGTCATCGTGCATGCTGTTTTGGTCGGTTTTGTTACTAAGGGGGTGGATAGTTCAGACAGAGATTGTGCATCCATCATGGTGTGCACCAAAGCCTGCACCATAACTCTATTAGTCGTTGTGTTTTCTGGGAGAGGAGGAGCGGGAGAGAGATTTTGGGTCTCCGCTTCCTCCCTCGTTTCTCCAGAATCCAAGGCAGGGACGGAGGTGTGCCATCTCTCCCCTACTAACCCATGAGCCTCGTGTATTGTTTTGTCTTTCAGTCTTTTACCGATACCACGTTTAGCCCATAATATAGCCGTATTGAAACATTCCTCCCAGCCCTGGGAGGGAATGTGCTGGAGTTTAGCCATTTCTTCCACCAATGCGTCTTCATAATGGTTTTAAGAATCAGCATAGTGGTATAGGCCCAGTTTTTGGCATTGCCTTCAATGAGGGCTTGTGTTGTGGGGTTTGGCAAAGCTGGTTTGATGACCTCTGACAGGTGTTTTTCAATTTTGTCAATTGCAGGAGGCTGTTCCTGACTGACATTATTTTTGTGATGCACCAATTTGATGATTTTAAATAAGGTACGGGTTTTTGCTACAAAGTCAGGGTCATCTGAATGCTTGGGCTTTATTTTTTGTTTCTGATGTGTGTTTTTATTTTGCAGGTGTGAGCGAACTTTCTGTGTTTTGTTCTGCACCCATCCCCGTGGTTCCTTCGTAAAGGATTTTTGTTGGAACATCAATGTACCGGGCCCCAAACGGGCCGGGGTTCAAAATTGTGGTCTGCCAGACCACTGATAAGACTGACTATGGTGAGTCTGTGCTGCCCTCATGTGGCCACCATATTTTACTGCACGTGCATGCACTCTCTCTTCCTGTGCATGACGCTGGGCCTGATGGCCACCATATTTGACTGCATCCGCATAGGTGAACGCTCTTTCTCCCTGTGCGTGACGCTCAGTGTCGCGGTAAGAACGGGGCATAGGCCAGACTGTGCCATGCCTGGCAAGCCTGCGACCACGTGTGACCACCGTCCAACCGTCCCTTTCTGGCCAAACCATAGTTTTAGGAAATGTTGTTGTCGTCAATTTGTAAATGTAAAACTAAGGATTTTTCTTGCAGAAATTGAAATCAGGTAAGTAAATCTAAAAATTGTCTTGTTTTTTTGTAATTTATAAATCAAAGCGAGTCAAATTGAGTTAATCAAATAAAAATGCTTTTATACATTCAAAAAAAATATTGACATATAAGCCACAACAATTTTTTTTGTTTTACTTACCTTAATTTCTTTGCTTTTGTTTTCACACTTAAAGCAACAGCCTGTTCATAGGGTTAGGGTTAGGGTTAGGTTAGGGTTAGGTAAGGGTTAGGTTAGGGTTAGGGGCAAAAAACTCCAAGAGTCAGGCCCAACGGGCCCCAGACATGGTTGTGCACGGGCCATCTCTCTCCCGAAAACCACACACCAGACCCAGATCATACCTGGAAGGACCAAACAAAACGCATCTTAATTAGAGGTTTAGAGAACAGTTCACTTTCCTCTAGGGTTATTCTAATTAGTGCTTTTATTATCATGTCTTTGCGCTGCTCGGGTTCCTGCATGAGTTAGGTTTAGGGTTCTTTTGGGGGTATTAGTAGCCCAGGGTTCAGTGTGGTTAGGGTTAGGTTGGGTGTTGTTTTGGCCCTTATCTTGTTTGTGGTAAACCTGTAGGTTTATTCCAATTAGGGTTATTTCAATTAGGGTTTTACATAATTAGGGTTTATATACTTAGAGTTCCTATGGTTAAGGGTTAGAGTATAGGGTTCTTGTGGGTGTTTAGTTAGCCCAGGGTTATGTGTGTGTTAGGGTTAGGTTGGGTGTTGTTATTGGCCATTATCTTGTTTGGGGTAAACCTATAGGGTTATTTCAATTAGGGTTTATATAATTAGGGTTTATATAATTAGGGTTCCTATGTTTAGGGTTTATGTAATTAGGGTTCCTATGGTTAGGGTTAGAGTATAGAGTTCTTGTGGGGGTTTAAGTAGCCCAGGGTTAGTGTGGTTAGGGGTTAGGGTTAGGGTTAGGTTAGGGTTAGGGTTAGGGGTAGGGTTAGGGTTAGGGTTAGGGTTAGGGTTAGGGTTAGGGTTAGGGTTAGGGTTAGGGTTAGGGTAGGGTTAGGGTTAGGGTTAGGTTAGGGTTAGGGTGTTAGGGACAACGGCCCCCCCCATAACAGTCCCCCCAGACTGCTATAGTTTACTTAGGGGACTCGCAGAAAAGCACTGGCCGGCGATGTTTCTGGTGGACCGATCGACCTTTGCCTAAATTACAAAAAGGGGAATCCCTACCTAGGCCTGTTTGTGCCCCCACATGGCCTTGAGACTTTCGGCCACTAGGGTTTTAGGAAAATCTTGATTCAAGAATCTCCTTTATTTTGATTTTTGTTCCAAACAAGTTCCAGTCCTATGCCTATTTGTAAAACTTTTTAGATTCCTTCTATCGTCCTTCCTTGTTCTAAAGAGAAATTCCTGTCTGCGCCTATTTGTACCCCCACATGGCCTTGAGACTTTTGGCTATTAGGTTCACTCTTTAGATTCTTCCTACATTAGGGTTAGGGTTTTTAGGGACAATGGCCCCCAACAGTCTCCCCAGACTGCTATAGATTATTAGGTTAAAACTTTTAGATTTCTTCTATCGTCCTTCCTTGTTCTAAAGAGAAATTCCTGTCTGCGCCTATTTGTACCCCCCACATGGCCTGGAGACTTTTGGCTATTAGGTTAACTCTTTAGATTTTTCCTACATTAGGGTTGGGTTGTTAGGGACAATGGCCCCCATAACAGTCTCCTCAGACTGCTATAGTTTATTAGGTTAAAACTTTTAGATTTCCTCTATTGTCCTTCCTTGTTCTAAAGAGAAATTCCTGTCTGCGCCTATTTGTACCCCCACATGGCCTGGAGACTTTTGGCTATTAGGTTAACTCTTTAGATTTTTCCTACATTAGGGTTGGGTTGTTAGGGACAATGGCCCCCATAACAGTCTCCTCAGACTGTTATAGTTTATTAGGTTAACACTTTTAGATTTCCTCTATCGTCCTTCCTTGTTCTAAAGAGAAATTCCTATCTGTGCCTATTTGTACCCCCAGATGGCCCTAGCGATAAAAACAGGCTTTTTCAAGGGAAAAAAATCATCCCAAAACCCATTCAGGCTACCCCCAGAAAGTATTTTTTTAAAGGGGAATATTAATGACACCTCATCAGTAGCAAGCCCCAGAATCTTCAGGTGTTTCAGCCTTTTCTTACTATACACCCTCCTCTGGGAGGCCCGCCATAGGGGATCAGTCCCAGGCGTGTGTCACAATGTCCAATTACTACCCTCTCTTCCAGAACCACTAATGTGTTTTTTTGGGTCTGGCTTATCCCCTTGTCTAAAGTTATTTCTACATACAACCCCCCCCACCTCCCTTCTTACAACATCCATTTATCAAGACAGACTTTTCTGGGAGACCCCCGGAGTACCAACCTATGCTGAATATATGCTCCCCAAACACATTCCTCCATATACCATTGATATTCCCAATACTCAACTGCCTCCACGTCATCTCCCTATCCCTACTCAAGGACTATAAAGAAGGGGAAAAAATTATTATGTCCCCTTCTTTTTTGGTCTGACTCCTATTATCTGTCCCCACCTGGTTAGGTAGGAGGGCAGGGCTAAATGGTTAGGTATGGGGGCGGGGTTAGGTGTGGGGGCAGGGCTAAGTGGTTAGGATTAGGTAGGGGGCAGGGTTAAGTGGTTAGGGTTAGGGGCAGGTTTAGGTGTGGGTTTAGGAAAGAGGGCGGGCTGAAATGGTTAGGGTTAGGTATGGGGGCAGGGTTAGGTAGGAGGGCAGGGCTAAATGGTTAGGTTTAGGTATGGGGCAGGGTTAAGTGGCTAGGGTTAGGTATGGGGACAGGGTTAGGTAGGAGTTTAGGTATGAGGGCAGAGTTAAGTGGTTAGGGTTAGGGGCAGGATTAGGTAGGAGGGCAGAGCTAAATGGTTGGGTTTAGGTATGGGGGCAGGGTTAAGTGGTTAGGGGCAGGGTTAGGTGATAGTGGCTAGAGTTAGGTAGAAGGGTAGGATTCCGTTACTAGGATTAGGTATGGGGCAGGGTTAAGTGGTTAGGGTTAGGTTTAGGGTAGGAGTTAGGGGGTTGGGGTTAGGTATGGGGGCAGGGTTAAGTTTTTAGGGTTAGGGGCAGGGTTAGGTAGGAGGGCAGGGCTAAATGGTTAGGTTTAGGTATGGGGGCAGGATTAAGTGGTTAGGGTTAGTGCAGGGCTATTTTTCAGGGTTAAGTGGTTAGGGTTAGGTGTGTCTTATAATGTGTCCGTTCACAAGTGAGTTACACCATAAGGTGATCCCCATTTGCTTTTGGGACTTTTCCCTATTCATATAGTTAACCTTACATTTACTTAAAACACTTAGGAATTCCTTTACCAGTCAAGACCAAAAGGCAGTGAAATGGGAAGGGATGAGCTAAGGGGTACTGCTGAGACTGCGCTGGAAACCCCCGGTGCCAGACTTGGCCTCCACGCTCTCCCACCCAATCCACCACCAGACCCCTCTGATAGGAATTAGGTGGGACAGCTGCAAATTATCCCATCCCATCATCTAATATTGAAATCCCCCAAAAAGAACAAACTACTCCCTCCTCCCTGGGCATAAAAGAAACATTAGTCAAACCCTTAGTCCATATCTACCGAAGCTAATTTAAAAAGGAAACCCCTCCCCTCCCTAGACCCATTTTTACCCCCCACCTGGCCTTGAGATTTTCGGCCACTAGGGTTTTTTAAGAAAATCTTAATTCAAGAACCTCCTTTATTCTGCTTTTTGTTTCAAACAAGTTCCAGTCCTATGCCTATTTGTACCCCCAGATGGCCTGGCGACTTTTGGCTATTAGGTTAAAACTTTTAGATTTCTTCTACCGTCCATCCCTATTCTAAAGAAATTCCTGTCTGTGCCTATTTGTATCCCCCAGATGGCCTTGAGACTTTCGGCTATTGGGTTAACACTTTAGATTCTTCCTACATTAGGGTTAGGGTTGGGTTGTTAGGGACAATGGCCCCCATAACAGTCCCCCAGACTGCTACAGTTTACTTAGGGGACTCGTAGAAAAGCACTGGCCGGCGTATGTTTCTGGTGGACCGATCGACCTTTGCCTAAATTACAAAAAAGGGGAATCCCCTACCTAGGCCTGTTTGTACCCCCAGATGGCCTTGAGACTTTTGGCTATTAGGTTAACTCTTTAGATTCTTCCTACATTAGGGTTAGGGTTGGGTTGTTAGGGACAATGGCTCCCCATAACAGTCTCCTCAGACTGCTATAGTTTATTAGGTTAAAACTTTTAGATTTCTTCTATCGCCCTTCCTTGTTCTAAAGAGAGAAATTCCTGTCTGCGCCTATTTGTACCCCCACATGGCCTTGAGACTTTTGGCTATTAGGTTCACTCTTTAGATTCTTCCTACATTAGGATTAGGGTTGTTAGGGACAATGGCCCCCTAATAGTCTCCCCAGACTGCTATAGATTATTAGGTTAAAACTTTTAGATTTCTTCTATCGTCCTTCCTTGTTCTAAAGAGAAATTCCTGTCTGCGCCTATTTGTACCCCCCACATGGCCTTGAGACTTTTGGCTATTAGGTTAACTCTTTAGATTCTTCCTACATTAGGGTTAGGGTTGGGTTGTTAGGGACAATGGCCCCCCATAACAGTCTCCCCAGACTGCTATAGTTTATTAGGTTAAAACTTTTAGATTTCTTCTATCGCCCTTCCTTGTTCTAAAGAGAGAAATTCCTGTCTGCGCCTATTTGTACCCCCACATGGCCTTGAGACTTTTGGCTATTAGGTTCACTCTTTAGATTCTTCCTACATTAGGATTAGGGTTGTTAGGGACAATGGCCCCCTAATAGTCTCCCCAGACTGCTATAGATTATTAGGTTAAAACTTTTAGATTTCTTCTATCGTCCTTCCTTGTTCTAAAGAGAAATTCCTGTCTGCGCCTATTTGTACTACATCCTTTTTCAGAGAGAAAAATACGACAGTATTGCTTCTTTTTCATCCATACTTAATCTACTTGTTTTACATATTTTAATAGCCATTTCTACTAAAACTAGGCGAGATGAGAGAGCGAGGGAGGGGGCTGCGAAATGCGTCGGCCACCCTCCAGAGGCCCAAATTTGGCCTCCTCTCCTCACCCACCCAACCCCCGGGCTTGATTTAATAAAGAATACTACCCCTGATATAGGCTCTGTGACTAGAGGTCGGTCCCCTAGGTCCGATGGCAACTGGCAGGTTAGGTTGTTAGGGACAACGGCCCCCCATAACAGTCCCCCAGACTGCTATAGTTTACTTAGGGGACTCGCAGAAAAGCACTGGCCAGTGCATGTTTCTGGTGGACCGATCGACCTTTGCCTAAATTACAAAAAGGGGAATCCCCTACCTAGGCCTGTTTGTGCCCCCACATGGCCTTGAGACTTTCGGCCACTAGGGTTTTAGGAAAATCTTGATTCAAGAATCTCCTTTATTTTGCTTTTTGTTCCAAACAAGTTCCAGTCCTATGCCTATTTGTAAAACTTTTTAGATTCCTTCTATCGTCCTTCCTTGTTCTAAAGAGAAATTCCTGTCTGCGCCTATTTGTACCCCCCACATGGCCTGGAGACTTTTGGCTATTAGGTTAACTCTTTAGATTTTTCCTACATTAGGGTTGGGTTGTTAGGGACAATGGCCCCCCATAACAGTCTCCTCAGACTGCTATAGTTTATTAGGTTAAAACTTTTAGATTTACTCTATCGTCCTTCCTTGTTCTAAAGAGAAATTCCTGTCTGCGCCTATTTGTACCCCCCACATGGCCTGGAGACTTTTGGCTATTAGGTTAACTCTTTAGATTTTTCCTACATTAGGGTTGGGTCTCACCATCCATTATGAGAATCTAAGTCATACCACCGTGGTGACTACCTGCTACCCACAATCCTCCATCCTAGTTTCCAAAAAAAACTTCTAACCGTCAATGTGGAGAATATTCCCAATACTCAACTGCCTCCACATCATCTCCCTATCCCTACTCAAGGACTATAAAGAAGGGGAAAAAATTATTATGTCCCCTTCTTTTTTGGTCTGACCCCTATTATCTGTCCCCACCTGGTTAGGTAGGAGGGCAGGGCCAAATGGCCAGGTCTAGGTATGGGGGCGGGGTTAGGTGTGGGGGCAGGGCTAAGTGGTTAGGGTTAGGTAGGGGGCAGGGTTAAGTGATTAGGGTTAGGGGCAGGTTTAGGTGTGGGTTTAGGAAAGAGGGCGGGCTGAAATGGTTAGGTATGGGGGCAGGGTTAGGTAGGAGGGCAGGGCTAAATGGTTAGGTTTAGGTATGGGGCAGGGTTAAGTGGCTAGGGTTAGGTTTAGGGTAGGAGTTAGGGGGGGTTGGGGTTAGGGTTAGGTATAGAGGTAAAAACGACTTCCACCCTCATTATGTCCACCCTCATTTGCATATCGAATCTGATTGGCTGGATTGTTTCACAGATAAATCTTTAGGACGGTCGGTCCGATTTTGCCAAGCTTGGTGTCATCGAATTCAGAATTCCGTCTGCATTCATGTGACGAGGAGAGATGAACAGAAGAAGAGAGCAATGGAAATGTAGCGCTGAAAAGGTAGAAGAGTCTTTTGCACGTAGGTTGTGAGTGGTTTAAAAATGTCACATGCACGCCTTTAAGATTTGCATGAATACGACTGTAATGGAGACGTGGTAATGAACGCATTTTTCACAAGAACGCTGAAATGTTTTTGTAGGAATTGTTGGGTGGGATAAACTCAATCCTTTATTATTATTATCATTTCATGAAACTTATCGGGGCATGCTTGTGAGGAGGAGATTATTGTGTTGCGAGCAGAGCAGACTTGAGTCCAGTAAATATAGCCTATTAAAGAAATTGTTCCAAAAACAAATGCATCAGAAAATAACCGAAGGACTTGAAAAACTTTTAAGAATAAAAACGGCATCGAATCTTGCCACGATAATGAGATGACACACTTGTTAGGGGCGTTTTGCCCTTTGAAATGAAATCTGCGAAATCCAATAAAGCCCATTCGCGGTTCACTCGCTGAGTCATCGATTACAATAACAACACATCAATTCAGATTTCCTTAAAGATAACTTTTTTTTTTTTTATTTAATTTATTTTTTTATTAATAATCATGCCAAGGTCTTACATTAAATTGTGTCCAAAATTGCAGAACATGAATAGCCAAAAAATAATAATAAATAATAAAAATAATATAAGGTTGAACAATGAAAGCATTTTTTGACTTTTCAATGATTTTTTGTTTTTTATGCCCGTCAAAGACATAATATAGAAGTTACAGTCAACCAGAAAAAGTGACTTGACATTGCAACTCTCCACGTGTCCAACTTGCAGAGGTGGGACCAAGTCATTGTTTTCCAAGTCACAAGTAAGTCTCAAGTCATTGCATTAAAGTCCCGAGTGAAGTCCCAAGTCAAGGCAGTCAAGTCCCAAGTCAAGGCAGTCAAGTCCCAAGTCAAGGCAGTCAAGTCCCAAGTCAAGTCCAAGTCAATTTACAAATCGTCAACTTTTAGCTTCAAGTCTTAAAGAAGTCATTAGTGCGCTTTGCCCAAATTAGTGTCAGAGTATTAATTACTATAGTAAATGTATACTAATTTTATCTAGAAGTTTCTAATTTAAAATCTAATTTTATCTTTCTTTTTTTTTATCGATATCTACCTGTAAAGACCAAAGAGGGTAATAAAGATGATACATGGATCTTATCTTTGGACACACATTAAGGCAAACCAAACTTTTACTATAAACACGCTGTGAAAGGACGCTGAACGTGCTGAACTGGTGAGTGAAATCTGAAATATTACCAGGCAGTGGCTAAGGGCAGACATTTAAGTTGCATATACGAGTTATATACTGTAAAGGGCCATAAACCGAGTAAATGATCGGATTTGTGATTTTTCGAACCACAACCAGATTTTACAGGGACAATTCCCCGAGCAACTTGGATTAAGTGTCTTGCTCAAGGACACAATGGTGGTGGCTATGGGGATCGGACCAGTGACCTTCTGATTACAAGTGATGTGCTTTAGTCCACTACGCCACCACCACTCCATATTAAGCATGCCGCCTATATTAAGCATATTTTGACTGTAATAAAACGGGTTCCCATGGGGCTGGGCACACAAAAGTGTAATATGTTTCTCGTGGGAAGACCCCGATTGTGTGTGCAAAGTTTGGGAAAGATCGCTCGTTCAGTAGCCAACGCGGCGGCCTTAAATGTAATCATTTAACAGAGGCTTAATAGAATCAGACTATATTAAGCATATTATTACTGTAATAAAACGGGTTCCCATGGGCCTGGGCACACAAAAGTGTAATATGTTTCTCGTGGAAAGACCCCGATTGTGTGTGCAAAGTTGGGGAACGATCGCTCGTTCAGTAGCCAACACAGCGGCCTAAAACGTACTCCTTGGCCCTTTATTGTTTTCCCCACTGGTATACAATGTGAGTCTATGGAAAAGTGCTCACAAATGATAAAGAGTTTTTTACATCTGAGATGTACTGTTGCAGAAATGATTTTTAATGTCATTCTAAATTTTGCAAGCACAGTATTAAAGTGAATAATTCAGGTGGAATTATACAATAACACGAGAAAATTGTATTGATGGACTTATAAGGATAATAACAAGAAAACTATAATACTACTAATAATAACATTAATAATAGTAATAATTCATTTAATTTATGAAGTGCTTTTCTAGACACGGATGAGAGACCGCAAAGGCTGTCCATTTAACTGGCCATATAGATATTTATAAAATCTGCATGTTTAAAAACACGTGGACGCCCCTAAAGGTTCAGCATTGAAACTGTCTGTGATTCTCTGTTAAAATATCCACTTTTTAGCAGTTTTGCACAGTGCAGTTTTCAATATGTCCACTATTCAATTCAATTCAAAGGGTCTTTATTGGCATGAATATAAACGATACAGTATTGCCAAAGCAGAGGCTGTGTAAAAAGAACTACACCTTAATCTATAATTACATTTAGTTTAACAAATATAAAAATAACTAATCAAAATAAATTCACTATGTGTATATGTGTGTATATATTTGTATCTGCAAGTCGTAAATCTATCTTTCTATCTACCTAAATATCTCTCTGTCTGTCTGTCTCTTTGTCTGTCTTATCTATCTATCTATCTATCTATCTATCTATCTATCTATCTATCTATCTATCTATCTATCTATCTATCTATCTATCTATCTATCTATCTATCTATCTATATATCTGTCTGTCTGTCTGTCTGTCTGTCTCTTTGTCTGTCTATCTATCTATCTATCTGTCTGTCTGTCTGTCTGTCTGTCTGTCTGTCTCTTTGTCTGTCTATCTACCTATCTGTCTGTCTGTCTGTCTGTCTGTCTGTCTCTTTGTCTGTCTGTCTCTTTGTCTGTCTATCTGTCTGTCTGTCTGTCTGTCTGTCTGTCTCTTTGTCTGTCTATCTATCTATCTATCTATCTATCTATCTATCTGTCTGTCTGTCTGTCTGTCTCTTTGTCTGTCTATCTATCTATCTATCTGTCTGTCTCTTTGTCTGTCTGTCTATCTATCTATCTATCTATCTATCTATCTATCTATCTATCTATCTATCTATCAGCTATGCTGATGACACGCAACTCTACTTGTCTTTCCAGCCCAACGACACCACAGTGACTGCTCGAATCGCTGCCTGTCTGGCAGACATCTCAGCCTGGATGAAGGAACACCACATTCAACTCAACTCAGCCAAGACCGAACTCCTTGTCTTTCCAGCCAACCCTGCTGTTGAACACAACATCACCGTGCAGCTGGGTCCAACTACAGTTTCACCTTCCAAAACGGTCAGAAATCTAGGGGTAACCATTGATGATGAGCTAAATTTCACTGACCACATTTCAAAGACTGCAAGATCATGTAGATTTACACTCGACAATATCAGGAAGATAAGATCCTTCCTCTCTGTACATGCCACACAACTGCTCGTTCAGTCAGCCTTGTCATAACTAGACTGGACTACTGTAACGCTCTCATTGCAGGCCTTCCTGCATGTGCTATTAGACCTCTCCAAATGATCCAGAATGCAGCAGCACTTCTGGTCTTTAATGAACCTAAGAGAGCACATGTTACACCACTTTTTGTCTCTCTCCACTCTCTGTCTATCTATCTATTCACTGTCTGTCTCTTTGTCTATCTATCTGTCTGTCTGTCTATCTGTCTGTCTATGTATGTATGTATGTATGTATGTATCCTATCTATCTATCTATCTATCTATCTATCTATCTATCTATCTATCTATCTATCTATCTATCTATCTATCTATCTATCTATCTGTCTATCTTTCTGTCTATCTATATGTCTATCTATATGTCTATCTATATGTCTGTCTTTTCTTTCTATCTATCTGTCTGTCAGTCTGTCTTTGTGTCTGTCTGTCTTATCTATCTATCTGTCTGTCTGTCTATCTGTCTTTTCTATCTACAGTGAGGAAAATAAGTATTTGAACACCCTGCTATTTTGCAAGTTCTCCCACTTAGAAATCATGGAGGGGTCTGAAATTGTCATCGTAGGTGCATGTCCACTGTGAGAAACATAATCTAAAAAAAAAATCCAGAAATCACAATGTATGATTTTTTAACTATTTATTTGTATGATACAGCTGCAAATAAGTATTTGAACACCTGAGAAAATCAGTGTTAATATTTGGTACAGTAGCCTTTGTTTGCAATTACAGAGGTCAAATGTTTCCTGTAGTTTTTCACCAGGTTTGCACACACTGCAGGAGGGATTTTGGCCCACTCCTCCACACAGATCTTCTCTAGATCAGTCAGGTTTCTGGGCTGTCGCTGAGAAACACGGAGTTTGAGCTCCCTCCAAAGATTCTCTATTGGGTTTAGGTCTGGAGACTGGCTAGGCCACGCCAGAACCTTGATATGCTTCATACAGAGCCACTCCTTGGTTATCCTGGCTGTGTGCTTCGGTCATTGTCATGTTGGAAGACCCAGCCTCGACCCATCTTCAATGCTCTAACTGAGGGAAGGAGGTTGTTCCCCAAAATCTCGCAATACATGGCCCCGGTCATCCTCTCCTTAATACAATGCAGTCGCCCTGTCCCATGTGCAGAAAAACACCCCCAAAGCATGATGCTACCACCCCCATGCTTCACAGTAGGGATGGTGTTCTTGGGATGGTACTCATCATTCTTCTTCCTCCAAACACGGTTAGTGGAATTATGACCAAAATGTTATATTTTGGTCTCATCTGACCACATGACTTTCTCCCATGACTCCTCTGGATCATCCAAATGGTCATTGGCAAACTTAAGACGGGCCTTGACATGTGCTGGTTTAAGCAGGGGAACCTTCCGTGCCATGCATGATTTCAAACCATGACGTCTTAGTGTATTACCAACAGTAACCTTGGAAACGGTGGTCCCAGCTCTTTTCAGGTCATTGACCAGCTCCTCCCGTGTAGTTCTGGGCTGATTTCTCACCTTTCTTAGGATCATTGAGACCCCACGAGGTGAGATCTTGCATGGAGCCCCAGTCCGAGGGAGAATGACAGTCATGTTTAGCTTCTTCCATTTTCTAATGATTGCTCCAACAGTGGACCTTTTTTCACCAAGCTGATTGGCAATTTCCCGTAGCCCTTTCCAGCCTTCTGGAGGTGTACAATTTTGTCTCTAGTGTCTTTGGACAGCTCTTTGGTCTTGGCCATGTTAGTAGTTGGATTCTTACTGATTGTATGGGGTGGACAGGTGTCTTTATGCAGCTAACAACCTCAAACAGGTGCATCTAATTTAGGATAATAAATGGAGTGGAGGTGGACATTTTAAAGGCAGACTAACAGGTCTTTGAGGGTCAGAATTCTAGCTGATAGACAGGTGTTCAAATACTTATTTGCAGCTGTATCATACAAATAAATATTTAAAAAATCATACATTGTGATTTTTGGAGTTTTCTTTTTAGATTATGTCTCTCACAGTGGACATGCACCTACGATGACAATTTCAGACCCCTCCATGATTTCCAAGTGGGAGAACTTGCAAAATAGCAGGGTGTTCAAATACTTATTTTCCTCACTGTATCTCTGTCTGTTTGTCTATCTGTCTGTCTATGTATGTATTCTATCTATCTGTCTGTCTGTCTGTCTGTCTGTCTGTCTATATGTCTGTCTGTCTGTCTATCTATATGTCTGTCTTTTCTTTCTATCTATCTGTCTTATCTATCTATCTATCTATCTGTCTGTCTGTCTGTCTGTCTGTCTGTCTGTCTGTCTGTCTATCTATATGTCTGTCTTTTCTTTCTATCTATCTGTCTTATCTATCTATCTATCTGTCTGTCTGTCTGTCTGTCTGTCTGTCTATCTATATGTCTGTCTTTTCTTTCTATCTATCTGTCTGTCTGTCTGTCTGTCTGTCTGTCTATATGTCTGTCTTTTCTTTCTATCTATCTGTCTTATCTATCTATCTGTCTGTCTGTCTGTCTGTCTGTCTGTCTGTCTATCTATATGTCTGTCTTTTCTTTCTATCTATCTGTCTTATCTATCTATCAATTCAATTCAATTCAATTCAAAGGGGCTTTATTGGCATGAATGTAAACAATACAATATTGCCAAAGCAGAACTACATCTTAATCTATACATTTAGTTTAACAAATTTAACACATATAAAAATAAATACAGAACAGGTTCAGAACTGCTGAAGACCACAGTGTTTAAATAACTGAAGAGAACTGACATATACTGACACATAAATGAATATACACACATACACTGAGGGTCACTGTGGGGAACATTGGGGTGACACACGGGGTAAAACACATAACACAGATTCACCCACTGTCTCTCAGACTGTGACACGTTAAAACGTATCTTGCAGCCAGTGCTGCTGTGTGTCCCTCTCCAAGTATTATATTAATTTGTTCTTGTTCTGTCATTGTTATAAATGTGTCTATGCTGTGTGTTAATTTATCCATATAAATGTCCCTTGTATTTTTAAATTTTGGGCAGTGAAGGAGAAAGTGCACCTCTGTCTCAACCTCACCTGTCGTACAGTGAGCACACACCCTTTCTTCTCTGGGTAACCATGTTTTTCTGTGTCTGCCTCTCTCGATGGCGAGACTGTGCTCACTGAGCCTGTACTTGCTCAGGATCTGTCTCTGCTTTGTATCTCTGACAGTCAGGAGATACTCTTCCAATTCATACTTTGATTTTAGAGTCCGATAGAATTGTAATTTGCTTTGTGTTTTAGTTTCTTGATCCCAATGTTCCAGATAGGTGATTTGAGATTGTTTGATGATCTGATTTATTCTGATGTTTGGTTGTAAAGCAGTGCTGGTCTGAGGCTGGTTACTGTTAGTACTGTTAACCGGGTTAGTGAGTCTCAGAACCAGCTGACTGAGGGACTGTTTTCAGGGTTCAGTTCTTGGGTTTGTAGCCTTTATAATGAAGCTGACTCTGTGGGACTTGATTTTAAATGCATCCAAAAATTTAGAGATCTTTTTTGTATGTTAATGATCAATGGGAATCGTCCTAATTCTGCCCTGCATGCATTATTGGGTGTTTTCCTTTGTAATTTCAAAATTAATTTGCAGAATTCTGTGTGTAGGGCTTCTGTTGGATGTCTGTCCCATCTAGTGTAGTTCTGATCACTGAGATGTATTCTATCTATCTGTCTGTCTGTCTGTCTGTCTGTCTGTCTGTCTATATGTCTGTCTGTCTGTCTATCTATATGTCTGTCTTTTCTTTCTATCTATCTGTCTTATCTATCTATCTATCTGTCTGTCTGTCTGTCTGTCTGTCTGTCTGTCTGTCTATCTATATGTCTGTCTTTTCTTTTCTTGTCTGTCTGTCTGTCTATCTATATGTCTGTCTGTCTGTCTATCTATCTGTCTGTCTGTCTGTCTGTCTATATGTCTGTCTGTCTATCTATATGTCTGTCTTTTCTTTCTATCTATCTGTCCTATCTATCTGTCTGTCTGTCT
>NW_026266830.1:62500-89828 GCF_025860055.1 Xyrauchen texanus | reverse complement strand
ATTTTATTTTATTTTATTTTATTAATAATCATGCCAAGGTCTTACATGAAATTGTGTCAAAAATTGCAAAACATTTTTTTAAAAACACACATACAACAATTATAAAAAAACAAAAGCCAGAGGGAGAAAAAAATAAATAATTAAATCTATAAAAGGTTGAACAATGGAAGCATTTTTTGACTTTTCAATGATTTTTTGTTTTTATGCCCATAAAAGACATAATATAGATAGTTACAGTCAACCAGAAAAAGTGACTTGACATTGCAACTCTCAACGTGTCCAACTTGATGAAGCCGGATAACCGTTGCATTTTAGAAATGAGTTGACAAGTGAAGGGATGATGAATTTTATTATGACAAGAGGAGCTTTAAAAACAATATAATAACAATAAATAGCGATACGTGAAATGGCTGAGGCTCCAGTGAGTTCAAATTGTAACTTCGTGGTTTTGCGACGGGTTTTCACAATTCAAAGCCTTTTTTAAGACCAACTGAAGAAAACTCAAGGAATCGATTGAAGGGAACAATCCACCAGCGAGCTCTCGAATTGTAAACGTCTAGGGAGCGCCCGAAGATTTACATTTGTAACGACACGGTTAGATACGGAGATACGGGGCTTCGCTATGGCCCGCATCATATATGGTCCAAAGCGAATTACAGTGCACTTATTACAGGGACAATTCCCCCAGAGCAACTTGGATTAAGTGTCTTGCTCAAGGACACAATGGTAGTGGCTGTGGGGATCGAACCAGCAACCTTCTGATTACCAGTGATGTGCTTTAGTCAACTACACCACCACCACTCCATATTAAGCATATTTGGACTGTAATAAAATGGGTTCCACTGGGGCGGGACACACAAAGTGTAATATGTTTCTCGTGGAAAGACCCCGATAGCGTGCGCAAAGTTTGGGAAGGATCGCTCGTTCGTAGCCAACACGGCGGTCTAAAACGTGCTCCTTTCACAGAGGCTTTATATAGGCCCGACTATATTAAGCATATTTTTACTGTAATAAAAGGATGTTCCCCTGGGGCAGGGCACACAAAAGTGTAATATGTTTCTCGTGGAAAGACCCCGATAGCGTGCGCAAAGTTTGGGAACGATCACACGTTCGTAGCCAACACGGCGGCCTAAAACGTACTCCTTGGCCCTTTATTGTTTCCCCCCACTGGGCGGCAGTCTATACAATGTGAGTCTATGGAAAAATGCTCACAAATGATAAGAGTTTTTTACATCTGAGATGTACTGTTGCAGAAATTATTTTTAATGTCATTCTAAATTTTGCAATCACTGTATTAAAGTGAATAATTCAGGTGGAATTATACAATAACACGAGAAAATTGTATTGATGGACTTATAAGGATAATAACAAGAAAACTATAATACTACTATTAATAACATTAATAATAGTAATAATTCATTTAATTTATGAAGTGCTTTTCTAGACACGGATGAGAGACAGCAAAGGCTGTCCATTTAACTGGCCATATATATATTTATAAAATCTGCATGTTTTAAAAACACGTGGACGCCCCCTAAAGGTTCAGCATTGAAACTGTCTGTGATTCTCTGTTAAAATATCCACTTTGTAGCAGTTTTGCACAGTGCAGGTCTCAATATGTCCACTATTCAATTCAATACAGTTCAAAGGGTCTTTATTGGCATGAATATAAACGATACAGTATTGCCAAAGCAGAGGCTGTGTAAAAAAGAACTACACCTTAATCTATAATTACATTTAGTTTAACAAATATAAAAATAACTAATCAAAATAAATCCACTATGTGTATATGTGTGTATATATTTGTATCTGCAAGTCGTAAATCTATCTTTCTATCTACCTAAATATCTGTCTGTCTGTCTGTCTCTTTGTCTGTCTGTCTGTCTTTTCTATCTATCTATCTATCTATCTGTCTGTCTGTCTGTCTGTCTGTCTGTCTGTCTATCTATCTATCAGCTATGCTGATGACACGCAACTCTACTTGTCTTTCCAGCCCAACGACACCACAGTGACCGCTCGAATCGCTACCTGTCTGGCAGACATCTCAGCCTGGATGAAGGAACACCACCTTCAACTCAACCCAGCCAAGACCGAACTCCTTGTCTTTCCAGCCAACCCTACTGTTGAACACAACATCACCGTGCAGCTGGGTCCAACTACAGTTTCACCTTCCAAAACGGTCAGAAATCTAGGGGTAACCATTGATGATGAGCTAAATTTCACTGACCACATTTCAAAGACTGCAAGATCACGTAGATTTACACTCTACAATATCAGGAAGATAAGACCCTTCCTCTCTGTACATGCCACACAACTGCTCGTTCAGTCCCTTGTCATAACTAGACTGGACTACTGTAATGCTCTCATTGCAGGCCTTCCTGCATGTGCTATTAGACCTCTCCAAATGATCCAGAATGCAGCAGCACGTCTGGTGTTTAATGAACCTAAGAGAGCATTACACAAAACCACTTTTTGTCTCTCTCCACTCTCTGTCTATCTATCTATTCTCTGTCTGTCTCTTTGTCTGTCTATCTATCTATCTATTCTCTGTCTGTCTCTTTGTCTGTCTATCTATCTATCTATCTATCTATCTATCTATCTATCTATCTATCTGTCTGTCTGTCTGTCTGTCTGTCTGTTAGGGTTAGGGTTAGGTTAGGTTTAGGGTAAGGGTTAGCGGTTAAGGGTTAGGTTTAGGGGTTAGGTTAAGGGGTTGAGTTTAGGGGTTAGGTTAAGGGGTTAGGTTTAGGGGTTAGGTTTAGGGGTTAAGTTTAGGGGTTAGGTTAACACTGGCGCTAACCAGTGTGCACAGGCCATCAATGTCGCTCCCTCGACTGGATTCACTTCTCATTCAGGCCTTGGGGATATATAGTGCCTAATTTATTGATCCAAATTCTCTGCTCTTTTTCTCTGGGGCACGGACCACTGCGGGTTGGCCTGTAGGACCGTGACCCGGAAGGATTCCCATCCGTGTTTAAGGAAATGTTGGACCAGGTAAGTGTTATTTTCTCTTCCTCTCAGAATGTTGTATTTATGTTGTGTCATTCTGACCAGAATGGTGTTGCCCGTCTCTCCCACATATTGAGCTCCACATTGTTTGCAGGTGATGAGGTAAATGCAGTTTTTACAGTGTACCTACAACATTTCGATGCCCCTCCTGCGCATACAGGCTTGTGGGGATATTTATTTTAAATGTTGAAGCCAGTGCTGGAGCATGTTTCTGGCTGTGTCCACCGTCCAGTGTATATGGTCACTTTCAGTGTGAAATTCAGATCTGGACAGGGCCGGAATGTGTTTTAAATTGGCAGAAATATAGGCGTTCAGGATGGTCAATTGTGTCTGCTCCTTTGTTGGGAGCATTCCTGAAAAATTCAACTCTGGAACCCAAATTTCTGCCAGTGGAAATTTTTCTTTTGCCGCTCTTAAAGCCGCCTGCATCTGTTTGATGGCAGTGTCTTTGGCGCTCTGCGCCCGGCTGTTAATCCCTAATGATAAGATGACGTGTTCCACGTCAGTGGAGACTGCGTTTTTATTGATCACAGCCTCCATGTGTCTGAACGTGGCCCCTGGATAGCTTTCTATTTGGAGGTCAGAATTCTTAAAAGGTGGAATTTTGGACAGATTGGAGTCCCCGATAACGAGCCATTTTTTTCGCACACTCAGCTTCCATTCTATCATTTTTCTGGACGTGTTTAGGTGTCTATTCGGTCCGTCCTCCTGGGAGTGACGTCGTGCTCCAGAAGGTGTGTTGAGTTCGACACTTAAACGAGCCTGTGTGGCTGTCCTGAGGCTGGTGACTTTTTCGGGACTTAAGGTGACTCTTTGTGAGCTGAGATTATCCCGTTCGCACTCTCCTTGATCCTAGATAAGGATGAGGTCTTGTTCCTGTCTGATACAGGGGTTGGGACGAACGCGAGGAGTGTGTTGTTCTTTTGGGGAGGCAGGGAGATTTATGGTAATCTCTGAATGACTGTCCGAGTCCTCCTTTTTAATAGGAGACCAATCGTTCGGTGGGTCTGTCATCGTGCATGCTGTTTTGGTCGGTTTTGTTACTACGGGGGTGGATATTTCAGACAGAGATTGTGCGTCCGTCATGGTGTGCACCAAAGCCTGCACCATAACTCTATTAGTCATTGTGTTTTCTGGGAGAGGAGGAGCGGGAGAGAGATTTTGGGTCTCCGCTTCCTCCCTCGTTTCTCCAGAATCCAAGGCAGGGACGGAGGTGTGCCATCTCTCCCTACCAACCCATGAGCCTCGTGTATTGTTTTGTCTTTCAGTCTTTTACCGATACCACGTTTAGCCCATAATATAGCCAGTATTGAAACATTCCTCCCAGCCCTGGGAGGGAATGTGCTGGAGTTTAGCCATTTCTTCCACCAATGCGTCTTCATAATGGTTTTTAAGAATCAGCATAGTGGTATAGGCCCAGTTTTTGGCATTGCCTTCAATGAGGGCTTGTGTTGTGGGGTTTGGCAACGCTGGTTTGATGACCTCTGACAGGTGTTTTTCAATTTTGTCAATTGCAGGAGGCTGTTCCTGACTGATATTATTTTTGTGATGCACCAATTTGATGATTTTAAATAAGGTACGGGTTTTTGCTACAAAGTCAGGGTCATCTGAATGCTTGGGCTTTATTTTTTGTTTCTGATGTGTGTTTTTATTTTGCAGGTGTGAACGAACTTTCTGTGTTTTGTTCTGCACCCATCCCCGTGGTTCCCCCGCAAAGGATTTTTGTTGGAACATCAATGTACCGGGCCCCAAACGGGCCCGGGGTTCAAAAAATTGTGGTCTGCCAGACCACTGATAAGACTGACTATGGTGAATCTGTGCTGCCCTCATGTGGCCACCATATTTCACTCCACGTGCATGCACTCTCTCTCCCTGTGCATGACGCTGGGCCTGATGGCCCCCATATTTGACCGCATCCGCATAGGAGAACGCTGTCTCTCCCTGTGCGTGGCGCTCAGTGGCGCGGTAGGAACGGGGCATAGGCCAGACTGTGCCATGCCTGGCAAGCCTGCGACCACGTGTGACCACCGTCCAACCATCCCTTTCTGGCCAAACCATAGTTTTAGGAAATGTTGTTGTGAATTTGTAAATGTAAAACTAAAGATTTTTCTTGAATAAATTGAAATCAGGTAAGTAAATCTAAAAAATTTTTTGTTTTTTTTTGTAATTATATAAATCAAAGCAAGTCAAATAGAGTTAATCAAATAAAAATGCTTTTATGTTTTTATATGAACAGGCTGTTGCTTTAAATGTGAAAACAAAAGCAAAGAAATTAAGCTAAGTAAAACAAAATTTTTTGTGGGTTATATGTCAATATTTTTTTGAATGTAAACAAATCAAATATAATAGCTTTTCTTAAGTTTTTTTATGTGAAAAAATTGTATACTGAACAAGCCGTTGCAACGTTTCGGTTCTCTTAGAACCTTCTTCAGGCAGGCTTGTTCTAATTTTGAAAAATGTAAATCCCAAAAAGAATAATAAAAAATTAAAAGTAAAGAAATAAATCCCAAAATGAATAAATCAATTGTCAAATAAAGAAATTAAAAGAGATCAAAGTGTGTTGAGGATCAGAATAAAAATTTTTAAATTGCAAAGAGTGTTAGAGGCTTTCTCATTAAGAGCTGGAAGCAGTGAATGAGCTTCTGCATCCTCAGTTGTCCCTTTTTATAGTGTGGGGGGCGGGACTCAATTTGAATGAGTCAATAGGAGCTTCTCCCATACTTTTGGTTTAAAAAGAAACAGCTCTCAGCCAATCAGAAAAGTAGCTGTCTTTTCAAAATAATTTCAGAAGGGCTTTTTTTTAAAATTTGAATGTAAATCATAGTGATGGAGGTGAGACTCAGTTTGAATGAGCCAATTGGAGCCTTTTCCATATTTTTGGTTTGAAAATAAACTATTTCCAGCCAGTCAGAACATTAGCTGTCTTTTCAAAAAATTATAGAAATACTTTATTTATATATATTTAATTTTAAATTATAGTTATATAGATGCAATGGATTTAAAAGGATAAATTATTATATATATTTGATTTTAAATTATAGTTATATTATGTGATGTATTTAAAAGGATAAATTATTATATATATATATATATATATATATATATATATATATATATATATATATATTATATATATTTTTTTTTAAATTTGGATTGCATAAATGCACCCTTATCTATATTTGTTTATGATCATTATAACTAAAACACTGTGTAAATGACCCATATTTCTATTTTCCCATGTATTTGGTTTATTATGATTATTTTAAGTAGACTGATTATTAGAAGGAAGTTGTAAACAGTCGAGCTACTTGCAAGCATGAGGCACGGGCTGGTAAGGTTTAGGGTAAGGGTTAGCGGTTAAGGGTTAGGTTTAGGGGTTAGGTTAAGGGGTTAGGTTAAGGGGTTGAGTTTAGGGGTTGGGTTAAGGGGTTAGGTTTAGGGGTTAGGTTTAGGGGTTAAGTTTAGGGGATAGGTTAAGGGGTTAAGTTTAGGGGTTAGGTTAAGGGGTTGAGTTAAGGGGTTAGGTTAAGGGGTTAGGTTTAGGGGTTAGGTTTAGGGGTTAGGTTTAGGGGATAGGTTAAGGGGTTAAGTTTAGGGGTTAGGTTAAGGGGTTAGGTTTAGGGGTTAGGTTTAGGGGTTAGGTTTAGGGGTTAGGTTTAGGGGTTAGGTTAAGGGGTTAAGTTTAGGGGTTAGGTTAAGGGGTTAGGAAGTGTTAGTTAAGGAGGGTAGGCGCTAACCAGTGTGCACAGGCCATCGATGTCGCTCCCTCGACTGGATTCACTTCTCATTCAGGCCTTGGGGATATATAGTGCCTAATTTATTGATCCAAATTCTCTCTGCTCTTTTTCTCTGGGGCACGGACCACTGCGGGTTGGCCTGTAGGACCGTGACCGGAAGGATTCCCATCCGTGTTTAAGGAAATGTTGGACCAGGTAAGTGTTATTTTCTCTTCCTCTCAGAATGTTGTATTTATGTTGTGTCATTCTGACCAGAATGGTGTTGCCCGTCTCTCCCACATATTGAGCTCCACATTGTTTGCAGGTGATGAGGTAAATGCAGTTTTTACAGTGTACCGCTCCTGATTGGTAAGTACTGAAAACCTCTTTTGTAAACTTGTTTTGTACTGAATCCTTTTTGTTCCAAATATTGTCCCTGATGTTTTGGTTTCGTGTTGTGAAGAGGATGGAGTTTGGCTCTAATTAGATAGTCTTGTAAACTTTTGTTTTTTCTAAATGCTGCTATAACTCTGTGGTTCTTCAATATTTGTGTCTGTCCCAATATGTTCTGGAAGTTGGACTTTACCTCTTTGGTCAGTTTCAGAGCTGCCGAGGAGTAAGTCAGGACAAAGGGGACGCCGATCCCTCCGCCTGGGCCCTGCTTGTCAAGTATGATTTAAAAACCTTTCTCAAGAAGGACCTGTTATATCCTCTGGGCCGGAGCTTTGAAGAGGATTCGTGTCGCTTCTCTGAAGTCCCGCTCCTGGGTGCATATGCGACGGAACCTCAGGAGTTGCGACTTGACGAGGCCTGAGTAAGTGTGTTTTGGGTGAAAACTGCTTTTATGTAGTAGGGCATGCGTGTCGGTTTCTTTGAAGAAGACTTTAATGTCCAATTTGTGCGACGAAATGAAATCTGGACCCTTGTAAGTTGTGGTGTCCAGAAAGTCTACCGATAGGTGACTGGTGGTGGATTTTAATTTAATAGATGGGTTATGGTTATTTAGTGTCGCCACAAATTCCATGAACTCGCTCTTCAGAGTGAGTCCATACTCCCCAGATATCATCTAGGTACCTAAAATAGTGAAGGGGCTGTTTTTGGCATCGGGATAAGGCCGAAGCCTCCCATTCTGCCATAAATATGTTAGCGTAGGCCGGGCAAACTTCTTGCCCATCGCCGTGCCTTTAACTTGCAGGAAAAATTCCCCATTGAACTCAAAATCGCTTTCTATTTAAATTGATGTCTAATAATTGGATGAGTTCTTTGTCGGGCCTGGAGGTGTCTGGGTTTTTTGAAAAATATTTTTAATGGCCCGAATTCCCTCTTGGATGTCGATGTTTGTGTAAAGGCCATCCACGTCCATAGTGAACAGGATGGCCTTTTGGGGAATTTTTAGTCTTTTGACTTTCTGGACAAAATCATACGTGTCTTTTATATAGCTGGGGTGGCCCGTCGAAAGAGGATTTAAGTAGAAATCTAAAAATTCTGCCGTATAGTACGCTTCACTGCCGCAATCGGATACTATAGGCCTTCCTGGGGAATTTCGTGAGGTTTGCTCCATTTGGTCGGGTCTTTGTGTATTTTGGGGAGCATGTAGAACCTCCTGCTTCTAGGTTCCGCGTTACCCAATAGGTAGGACTTTTGTTTTGCGTTGATGTGTTTTTTCTGATATAGGGTTTGGGTTATATTTTTAACCATAGGTACAGTGTCTAAAAAATGGGTCTATCCAATTTCTGGTAATATTTTAGGTCATTCAATTGTCTATATCCCTCCCATAAATATTGTTCTCGGTCCCATATGACTATCGCGACTGCCCTTGTCTGCAGGTTTAATGACGATCTGTTTATTGCCCTTTAACTGTTTTAGAGCGTTCGTTTCCTCCAGAGTGAGGTTAAGCTCTTCCTGGGACGGTCTAAAATGTTTTTTAAGATATTCCAGATCCTTTTCGAATAACGTGCGGAGATCTGCGGGTAGTTTGTCTGCGGGTGGGACCCAGTCCGATTTGGGTGTGAACGGAGGGGGATTTGAGTCAGTCTCATTTTGGAAATAGGCTGCCAATTTAAGTCTCCTGTGGTATTGTTGCAGGTCGTATCGTGTCTGCATTTCGAGGCGTTTTCTGCTCGTTCTACCCGATGGAATAAAAGTCAAACCCCTGTTGAGCAGGCAAAGTTGTGGGGGAGTGATATGGAATTTTTTAGATAGGATTACAACATTTCGGTGCCCCTCCTGCGCATACAGGCTTGTGGGGATATTTATTTTAAATGTTGAAGCCAGTGCTGGAGCATGTTTCTGGCTGTGTCCACCGTCCAGTGTATATGGTCACTTTCAGTGTGAAATTCAGATCTGGACAGGGCCGGAATGTGTTTTAAATTGGCAGAAATATAGGCGTTCAGGATGGTCAATTGTGTTTGCTCCTTTGTTGGGAGCATTCCTGGGTTAGGTTTAGGGTAAGGGTTAGCGGTTAAGGGTTAGGTTTAGGGGTTAGGTTAAGGGGTTAGTTTAAGGGGTTGAGTTTAGGGGTTAGGTTAAGGGGTTAGGTTAAGGGGTTAGGTTAAGGGGTTAAGTTTAGGGGTTAGGTTAAGGGGTTGAGTTAAGGGGTTAGGTTAAGGGGTTAGGTTTAGGGGTTAGGTTTAGGGGTTAGGTTTAGGGGTTAGGTTAAGGGGTTAAGTTTAGGGGTTAGGTTAAGGGGTTAGGAAGTTAAGGAGGGTAGGCGCTAACCAGTGTGCACAGGCCATCGATGTCGCTCCCTCGACTGGATTCACTTCTCATTCAGGCCTTGGGGATATATAGTGCCTAATTTATTGATCCAAATTCTCTCTGCTCTTTTTCTCTGGGGCACGGACCACTGCGGGTTGGCCTGTAGGACCGTGACCCGGAAGGATTCCCATCCGTGTTTAAGGAAATGTTGGACCAGGTAAGTGTTATTTTCTCTTCCTCTCAGAATGTTGTATTTATGTTGTGTCATTCTGACCAGAATGGTGTTGCCCGTCTCTCCCACATATTGAGCTCCACATTGTTTGCAGGTGATGAGGTAAATGCAGTTTTTACAGTGTACCGTTCCTGATTGGTAAGTACTGAAAACCTCTTTTGTAAACTTGTTTTGTACTGAATCCTTTTTGTTCCAAATATTGTCCCTGATGTTTTGGTTTCGTGTTGTGAAGAGGATGGAGTTTGGCTCTAATTAGATAGTCTTGTAAACTTTTGTTTTTTCTAAATGCTGCTATAACTCTGTGGTTCTTCAATATTTGTGTCTGTCCCAATATGTTCTGGAAGTTGGACTTTACCTCTTTGGTCAGTTTCAGAGCGGCCGAGGAGTAAGTCAGGACAAAGGGGACGCCGGTCCCTCCGCCTGGGCCCTGCTTGTCAAGTATGATTTAAAAACCTTTCTCAAGAAGGACCTGTTATATCCTCTGGGCCGGAGCTTTGAAGAGGATTCGTGTCGCTTCTCTGAAGTCCCGCTCCTGGGTGCATATGCGACGGAACCTCAGGAGTTGCGACTTGACGAGGCCTGAGTAAGTGTGTTTTGGGTGAAAACTGCTTTTATGTAGTAGGGCATGCGTGTCGGTTTCTTTGAAGAAGACTTTAATGTCCAATTTGTGCGACTGAAATGAAATCTGGACCCTTGTAAGTTGTGGTGTCCAGAAAGTCTACCGATAGGTGACTGGTGGTGGATTTTAATTTAATAGATGGGTTATGGTTATTTAGTGTCGCCACAAATTCCATGAACTCGTCTTCAGAGTGAGTCCATACTCCCCAGATATCATCTAGGTACCTAAAATAGTGAAGGGGCTGTTTTTGGCATCGGGATAAGGCCGAAGCCTCCCATTCTGCCATAAATATGTTAGCGTAGGCCGGGCAAACTTCTTGCCCATCGCCGTGCCTTTAACCTGCAGGAAAAATTCCCCATTGAACTCAAAATCTTTTCTATTTAAATTGATGTCTAATAATTGGATGAGTTCTTTGTCGGGCCTGGAGGTGTCTGGGTTTTTTGAAAAATATTTTTAATGGCCTGAATTCCCTCTTGGATGTCGATGTTTGTGTAAAGGCCATCCACGTCCATAGTGAACAGGATGGCCTTTTGGGGAATTTTTAGTCTTTTGACTTTCTGGACAAAATCATACGTGTCTTTTATATAGCTGGGGTGGCCCGTCGAAAGAGGATTTAAGTAGAAATCTAAAAATTCTGCCGTGATAGTACGTTTCACTGCCGTAATCGGATACTATAGGCCTTCCTGGGGAATTTCGTGAGGTTTGCTCCATTTGGTCGGGTCTTTGTGTATTTTGGGGAGCATGTAGAACCTCCTGCTTCTAGGTGCCGCGTACCCAATAGGTAGGACTTTTGTTTTATGCTGATGTGTTTTTTCTGATATAGGGTTTGGGTTATATTTTTAACCATAGGTACAGTGTCTAAAAAATGGGTCTATCCAATTTCTGGTAATATTTTAGGTCATTCAATTGTCTATATCCCTCCCATAAATATTGTTCTCGGTCCCATATGACTATCGCACTGCCCTTGTCTGCAGGTTTAATGACGATCTGTTTATTGCCCTTTAACTGTTTTAGAGCGCTCGCTTCCTCCAGAGTGAGGTTAAGCTCTTCCTGGGACGGTCTAAAATGTTTTTAAGATATTCCAGATCCTTTTCGAATAACGTGCGGAGATCTGCGGGTAGTTTGTCTGCGTGGTGGGACCCAGTCCGATTTGGGTGTGAACGGAGGGGATTTGAGTCAGTCTCATTTTGGAAATAGGCTGCCAATTTAAGTCTCCTGTGGTATTGTTGCAGGTCGTATCGTGTCTGCATTTCGAGGCGTTTCTGCTCGTTCTACCCTATGGAATAAAAGTCAAACCCCTGTTGAGCAGGCAAAGTTGTGGGGAGTGATATGGAATTTTTTAGATAGGATTACAACATTTCGATGCCCCTCCTACGCATACAGGCTTGTGGGGATATTTATTTTAAATGTTGAAGCCAGTGCTGGAGCATGTTTCTGGCTGTGTCCACCGTCCAGTGTATATGGTCACTTTCAGTGTGAAATTCAGATCTGGACAGGGCCGGAATGTGTTTTAAATTGGCAGAAATATAGGCGCTCAGGATGGTCAATTGTGTCTGCTCCTTTGTTGGGAGCATTCCTGAAAAGTTCAACTCTGGAACCCAAATTTCTGCCAGTGGAAATTTTTCTTTTGCCGCTCTTAAAGCCGCCTGCATCTGTTTGATGGCAGTGTCTTTGGCGTTCTGCTCCGGCTGTTAATCCCTAATGAGTTCCACGTCAGTGGAGACTGCGCTTTTATTGATCACAGCCTCCATGTGTCTGAACGTGGCCCCTGGATAGCTTTCTATTTGGAGGTCAGAATTCTTAAAAGGTGGAATTTTGGACAGATTGGAGTCCCCGATAACGAGCCATTTTTTTCGCACACTCAGCTTCCATTCTATCATTTTTCTGGACGTGTTTAGGTGTCTATTCGGTCCGTCCTCCTGGGAGTCACGTCGTGCTCCAGAAGGTGTGTTGAGTTCGACACTTAAACGAGCCTGTGTGGCTGTCCTGAGGCTGGTGACTTTTTCGGGCTTAAAGTGACTCTTTGTGAGCCGAGATTATCCCGTTCAGCACTCTCCTTGATCCTCGATAAGGATGAGGTCTTGTTCCTGTCTGATACAGGGGTTGGGACTAACGCGAGGAGTGCGTTGTTCTTTTGGGGAGGCAGGGAGATTTATGGTAATCTCTGAATGACTGTCCGAGTCCTCCTTTCTAATAGGAGACCAATCGCTCGGTGGGTCTGTCATCGTGCATGCTGTTTTGGTCGGTTTTGTTACTAAGGGGTGGATGTTTCAGACAGAGATTGTGCGTCCGTCATGGTGTGCACCAAAGCCTGCACCATAACTCTATTAGTCATTGTGTTTTCTGGGAGAGGAGGAGCGGAGAGAGATTTTGGGTCTCCGCTTCCTCCCTCGCTTCTCCAGAATCCAAGGCAGGGACGGAGGTGTGCCATCTCTCCCTACCAACCCATGAGCCTCGTGTATTGTTTTGTCTTTCAGTCTTTTACCGATACCACGTTTAGCCCATAATATAGTCAGTATTGAAACATTCCTCCCAGCCCTGGGAGGGAATGTGCTGGAGTTTAGCCATTTCTTCCACCAATGCGTCTTCATAATGGTTTTTAAGAATCAGCATAGTGGTATAGGCCCAGTTTTTGGCATTGCCTTCAATGAGGGCTTGTGTTGTGGGGTTTGGCAAAGCTGGTTTGATGACCTCTGACAGGTGTTTTTCAATTTTGTCAATTGCAGGAGGCTGTTCCTGACTGACGTTATTTTTGTGATGCACCAATTTGATGATTTTAAATAAGGTACGGGTTTTTGCTACAAAGTCAGGGCCATCTGAATGCTTGGGCTTTATTTTTTGTTTCTGATGTGTGTTTTTATTTTGCAGGTGTGAACGAACTTTCTGTGTTTTGTTCTGCACCCATCCCCGTGGTTCCTTCGTAAAGGATTTTTGGTGGAACATCAATATACCGGGCCCCAAATGGGCCCGGGGTTCAAAAAATTGTCGTCTGCCAGACCACTGATAAGACTGACTATGGTGAGTCTGTGCTGTCCTCATGTGGCCACCATATTTTACTGCACGTGCATGCACTCTCTCTTCCTGTGCATGACGCTGGGCCTGATGGCCACCATATTTGACTGCATCCGCATAGGTGAACGCTCTTTCTCCCTGTGCATGGCGTTCAGTGTCGCGGTAGGAACGGGGCATAGGCCAGACTGTGCCATGCCTGGCAAGCCTGCGACCACGTGTGACCACCGTCCAACCGTCCCTTTCTGGCCAAACCATAGTTTTAGGAAATGTTGTTTTGAATTTTTAACTGTAAAAGTAAGGATTTTTCTTGCAGAAATTGAAATCAGGTAAGTAAATCTAAAAATTGTCTTGTTTTTTTGTAATTTATAAATCAAAGCGAGTCAAATAGAGTTAATCAAATAAAAATGCTTTTATGTTTTTATATGAACAGGCTGTTGCTTTAAATGTGAAAATAAAAGCAAAGAAATTAAGGTAAGTGAAACTAAGTTTTTTTTGGGTTATATGTCTTCTATGTTTTTATATGAAAAGGCTGTTATTCTAAATGTGAAAATAAAAGCAAGGATTTTAAGGTAAGTAAAACAAAAAAAATTGTTGTGGCTTATATGTCAATATTTTTTTGAATGTAAACAAATAAAATAAAATAGCTTTTCTTAAGTTTTTTATGTGAAAAATTTGTAAACTAAACAAGCCGTTGCAACGTTTCGGTTCTCTCAGAACCTTCTTCAGGCAGGCTTTTTCTAATTTTGAAAAATGTAAATCCCAAAAAGAATAATAAAAAATTAAAAGTAAAGAAATGAATCCCAAAATGAATAAATCAATTGTCAAATAAAGAAATTAAAAGAGATCAAAGTGTGTTGAGGATCAGAATAAAAAGTTTTTAAATTGCAAAGAGTGTTAGAGGCTTTCTCATTAAGAGCTGGAAGCAGTGAATGAGCTTCTGCATCCTCAGTTGTCCCTTTTTATAGTGTGGGGGCGGGACTCAATTTGAATGAGTCAATAGGAGCTTCTCCCATACTTTTGGTTTAAAAAGAAACAGCTCTCAGCCAATCAGAAAAGTAGCTGTCTTTTCAAAATAATTTCAGAAGGGCTTTTTTAAAAATTTGAATGTAAATCATAGTGATGGAGGTGAGACTCAGTTTGAATGAGCCAATTGGAGCCTTTTCCATATTTTTGGTTTGAAAATAAACTATTTCCAGCCAGTCAGAACATTAGCTGTCTTTTCAAAAAATTATAGAAATACTTTATTTATATATATTTAATTTTAAATTATAGTTATATAGATGCAATGGATTTAAAAGGATAAATTATTATATATATTTGATTTTAAATTATAGTTATATTATGTAATGTATTTAAAAGGATAAATTATTATATATATATCTATTTTTAAATTTGGATTGCATAAATGCACCCTTATCTATATTTATTTATGATCATTATAACTAAAACACTGTGTAAATGACCCATATTTCTATTTTCCCATGTATTTGGTTTATTATGATTATTTTAAGTAGACTGATTATTAGAAAGAAGTTGTAAACAGTCGAGCTACTTGCAAGCATGAGGCACGGGCTGGTAAGGTTTAGGGTAAGGGTTAGCGGTTAAGGGTTAGGTTTAGGGGTTAGGTTAAGGGGTTGAGTTTAGTAGTTGGGTTAAGGGGTTAGGTTTAGGGGTTAAGTTTAGGGGATAGGTTAAGGGGTTAAGTTTAGGAGTTAGGTTAAGGGGTTGAGTTAAGGGGTTAGGTTTAGGGGTTAGGTTTAGGGGTTAAGTTTAGGGGTTAGGGTTAGGGTTAGGGTTAGGGTTAGGGTTAGGGTTAGGTATAGAGGTAAAAACGACTTCCACCCTCATTATGTCCACCCTCATTTGCATATCGAATCTGATTGGCTGGATTGTTTCACAGATAAATCTTTAGGACGGTCGGTCCGATTTTGCCAAGCTTGGTGTCATCGAATTCAGAATTCCGTCTGCATTCATGTGACGAGCAGAGATGAACAGAAGAAGAGAGCAATGGAAATGTAGCGCTGAAAAGGTAGAAGAGTCTTTTGCACGTAGGTTGTGAGTGGTTTAAAAATGTCACATGCACGCCTTTAAGATTTGCATGAATACGACTGTAATGGAGACGTGGTAATGAACGCATTTTTCACAAGAACGCTGAAATGTTTTTGTAGGAATTGTTGGGTGGGATAAACTCAATCCTTTATTATTATTATCATTTCATGAAACTTATCGGGGCATGCTTGTGAGGAGGAGATTATTGTGTTGCGAGCAGAGCAGACTTGAGTCCAGTAAATATAGCCTATTAAAGAAATTGTTCCAAAAACAAATGCATCAGAAAATAACCGAAGGACTTGAAAAACTTTTAAGAATAAAAACGGCATCGAATCTTGCCACGATAATGAGATGACACACTTGTTAGGGGCGTTTTGCCCTTTGAAATGAAATCTGCGAAATCCAATAAAGCCCATTCACGGTTCACTCGCTGAGTCATCGATTACAATAACAACACATCAATTCAGATTTCCTTAAAGATAACTTTTTTTATTTATTTTTTTATTAATAATCATGCCAAGGTCTTACATTAAATTGTGTCCAAAATTGCAGAACATGAACAGCCAAAAAATAATAATAAATAATAAAAATAATATAAGGTTGAACAATGAAAGCATTTTTTGACTTTTCAATGATTTTTTGTTTTTTATGCCCGTCAAAGACATAATATAGAAGTTACAGTCAACCAGAAAAAGTGACTTGACATTGCAACTCTCCACGTGTCCAACTTGCAGAGGTGGGACCAAGTCATTGTTTTCCAAGTCACAAGTAAGTCTCAAGTCATTGCATTAAAGTCCCGAGTGAAGTCCCAAGTCAAGGCAGGCAAGTCCCAAGTCAAGGCAGGCAAGTCCCAAGTCAAGGCAGGCAAGTCCCAAGTCAAGTCCAAGTCAATTTACAAATCGTCAACTTTTAGCTTCAAGTCTTAAAGAAGTCATTAGTGCGCTTTGCCCAAATTAGTGTCAGAGTATTAATTACTATAGTAAATGTATACTAATTTTATCTAGAAGTTTCTAATTTAAAATCTAATTTTATCTTTCTTTTTTTTTATCGATATCTACCCGTAAAGACCAAAGAGGGTAATAAAGATGATACATGGATCTTATCTTTGGACACACATTAAGGCAAACCAAACTTTTACTATAAACACGCTGTGAAAGGACGCTGAACGTGCTGAACTGGTGAGTGAAATCTGAAATATTACCAGGCAGTGGCTAAGGGCAGACATTTAAGTTGCATATACGAGTTCTATACTGTAAAGTGCCGCAAACCGAGTAAATGATCGGATTTGTGATTTTTAGAACCACGACCAATATAATTAAATAAATATAGCTAAACGCGTGACAGAGGACCAGCACGTCCGCAAAAGAATGAGTGTGTTTACATGCACATTTTAACCAGTTATGCTCAAAAAGCACCAACGTGTGTGGTCACAATAAATGGCGTTCCTTTATCGAGGTCATACAACAGGGTAATAAAACACCGGGAAGATTTTGTCCATTACACCAATTGCTATAAAACGTTAAATGCTACCGACCGCAGTAAAAGTTTGCGGTTCAATATGCAGACTTTGTTAGCCTGTAAATCAACTTACCTCTGTCTGTGGATTTTCAGATTCCTCACAAAATTGGACGTTGTCGACGAGGTGTCTGTAATTTTGTAACCACAGGTTCTACATGTCGCAATCCTTTTGTTGCCTTTAACGCTGTATTCAATATATCCCAATTATATCACCTTTGGTATAATTTTTGCTGTGTCCTAGTCCTTAAATGCTGCCGCGGTCTTCAAACTTGGTCCAGCTTTCGTGGAAGCTGATTGGTTGAATATGGAGCGTTGAAATGCAGATTTGAAAATCAAATGAATCGTCTATTTGGGAAATTAATCGTTGATTTACTGCACATTTTTTAATTATACAACTCTTATCTTTGGTTTTAAAAGTATAAGTATTTCCAAGTCAGACGGCTGAAGTCCAAGTCAAGTTGCAATCATTGCTGTCAAAGTCTAAGTCGAGTCGCAAGTCTTTTTAATTCTATCGAGTCGAGTCGCAAGTCATCAAATTAGTGACTCGAGTCCGAGTCAAGTCCAAGTCAAGTCCAAGTCACGCGACTCGAGTCCACACCTCTGCCAACTTGATGAAGCCGGATAACCGTTGCATTTTAGAAATGAGTTCACAAGTGAAGGGATGATGAATTTTATTGTGACAAGAGGAGCTTTAAAAACAATATAATAACAATAAATAGCGATACGTGAAATGGCTGAGGCTCCAGTGAGTTAAAATTGTAACTTTGTGGTTTTGCGACGGGTTTTCACACTTCAAAGCCTTTTTAAGACCAACTGAAGAAAACTCAAGGAATCGATTGAAGGGAACAATCCACCAGCGGGCTCTCGAATTGTAAGCGTCTAGGGAGCGCACAAAGATTTACATTTGTAACGACCCTTCAAAGTTTAAA
The DNA here is from genome assembly GCF_025860055.1 of Xyrauchen texanus. Classification (NCBI taxonomy): domain Eukaryota; kingdom Metazoa; phylum Chordata; class Actinopteri; order Cypriniformes; family Catostomidae; genus Xyrauchen; species Xyrauchen texanus. Next base: position 72,047 of record NW_026266830.1, on the reverse strand, counting down.
AATGCAACTTAAAGGCTTGAATCCCTCTGCTCCCAACCACCAGCACGTGGTAATAGCTTGGCCCCGCCGCTGAGCGCAGTCCATACAATGTCAGTCTATAGAAAAATGTTTGTCTGTGGGTGGCTGCTGTTCTGAAGGTGCTGGCGGTGTGGGCCTGGGGGTTGCCGAGAAGACCAGCATTGGCCCCGTGACTCTGGGAGGTACGCTCGCGGAGATACTGGGGCTTCGCTATGGCCCGCATTATATATGGTGCGTGCTGTAGCGGAATTTGACAGCGTGGTTGGTTTCCCGCTGGCGTCCGGTGGCGTCCCGGGGACCGTGCTAGGAGCGCGTTTGGGGGCGTTTGGAGTCGATCGGCGTAGGTTTGAGTGGAGTGTTTTCGGGGCCCGTGGCAGCCCTCGGTCAGGCCAGAGCAGGACAGAGGATAGAAACCACCGATGGCAAACACGCCATCTTCTTTAACTTTGGTTCCGTTGGTCCGATTTTTTTTTAAACGTTGTATACGTGTTCTATATGTGATCCTCTAGCTGTCTGATTGGCTTTGTCCTCGATCGGTCTTAAGAGTTTTGATTTAGACTCAAATACAGACTTCTCCTACGGTCTAACTTGCTCTATATTGTGTAAATGTTGTGTCTTTTTGATCAGTGTGACTTGCATTTAGTTTGGAAATGTGTCATGTTCAGAAGTTGGTTAAGTTTACAGTTAAAGATGAATAAAGTGATGCAATCTTAATTTGTGTAAGCATGGTGCCTTGATGATACATTTGACTTTTATTAGCTTAGAAGTTGGTTATGTTAAGAAGTTAGGTTAGGTTATGGGATATAGGGATGAAAACCACCCATTTTGTGATGCACCGACAGGTAGCCATGCGGTCAGACACAGTCTGTGAGTGAGCTCGATCAGGTAAAGTGACTCCCTGACATGCTAGCGGCAGCTCTTTTGTGACCTCAGCGGTGCCAAGCAGAAATTGACATTTACATTTATGCATTTGGCAGACGCTTTTATCCAAAGCGACTTACAGTGCACTTATTACAGGGACAATTCCCCGAGCAACTTGGATTAAGTGTCTTGCTCAAGGACACAATGGTAGTGGCTGTGGGGATCGAACCAGCAACCTTCTGATTACCAGTGATGTGCTTTAGTCCACTACACCACCACCACCACTCCATATTAAGCATGCCGCCTATATTAAGCATAAATGTAATAAAACGGTTCCACTGGGGCGGGACACACAAAAGTGTAATATGTTTCTCGTGGAAAGACCCCGATAGCGTGTGCTAAGTTTGGGAACGATCGCTCGTTCAGTAGCCAACACGGCGGCCTAAAACGTGCTCCTTTCACAGAGGCTTTATATTGGCCCGACCATATTAAGCATATTTATACGGTAATAATAGGGGTTCCCCTGGGGCAGGACACACAAAAGTGTAATATGTTTCTCGTGGAAAGACCCCGATAAGCGTGTGCAAAGTTTGGGAACGATCGCTCGTTCAGTAGCCAACACCCGACCTAAAAGCGTACTCCTTTCACAGAGGCTTTATATAGGCTCGACTATATTAAGCATATTTTGACTGTAATAAAACGGGTTCCCATGGGGCTGGGCACACAAAAGTGTAATATGTTTCTCGTGGGAAGACCCCGATTGTGTGTGCAAAGTTTGGGAACGATCGCTGTTCAGAGTCAACGCTAGTGGCCTTAAATGTAATCATTTAACAGAGGCTTAATAGAATCAGACTATATTAAGCATATTATTACTGTAATAAAATGTGTTCCCCTGGGCCTGGGCACACAAAAGTGTAATATGTTTCTCGTGGAAAGACCCCGATTGTGTGTGCAAAGTTTGGGAACGATCGCTCATTCAGTAGCCAACACAGCTGCCTAAAACGTACTCCTTGGCCCTTTATTGTTTCCCCACTGGTATACAATGTGAGTCTATGGAAAAGTGCTCACAAATGATAAAGAGTTTTTACATCTGAGATGTACTGTTGCAGAAATGATTTTTAATGTCATTCTAAATTTTGCAAGCACAGTATTAAAGTGAATAATTCAGGTGGAATTATACAATAACACGAGAAAATTGTATTGATGGACTTATAAGGATAATAACAAGAAAACTATAATACTACTAATAATAACATTAATAATAGTAATAATTCATTTAATTTATGAAGTGCTTTTCTAGACACGGATGAGAGACCATAAAGGCTGTCCATTTAACTGGCCATATATTTATTTATAAAATCTGCATGTTTAAAAACACGTGGACGCCCCTAAAGGTTCAGCATTGAAACTGTCTGTGATTCTCTGTTAAAATATCCACTTTTTAGCAGTTTTGCACAGTGCAGTTTTCAATATGTCCACTATTCAATTCAATACAATTCAAAGGGTCTTTATTGGCATGAATATAAACGATACAGTATTGCCAAAGCAGAGGCTGTGTAAAAAGAACTACACCTTAATCTATAATTACATTTAGTTTAACAAATATAAAAATAACTAATCAAAATAAATTCACTATGTGTATATGTGTGTATATATTTGTATCTGCAAGTCGTAAATCTATCTTTCTATCTACCTAAATATCTGTCTGTCTGTCTTATCTATCTATCTATCTATCTATCTATCTATCTATCTATCTATCTATCTATCTATCTATCTATCTATCTGTCTGTCTGTCTGTCTGTCTGTCTGTCTGTCTGTCTGTCTCTATCTGTCTATCTTATCTATCTATCTATCTATCTATATATCTGTCTGTCTGTCTCTTTGTCTGTCTATCTATCTATCTATCTGTCTGTCTGTCTGTCTGTCTGTCTGTCTCTTTGTCTGTCTATCTATCTATCTGTCTGTCTGTCTGTCTGTCTGTCTGTCTGTCTGTCTGTCTCTTTGTCTGTCTATCTATCTATCTATCTGTCTGTCTGTCTGTCTGTCTGTCTCTTTGTCTGTCTATCTATCTATCTATCTATCTATCTATCTGTCTGTCTGTCTGTCTGTCTGTCTCTTTGTCTGTCTATCTATCTGTCTGTCTGTCTGTCTGTCTCTTTGTCTGTCTATCTATCTATCTGTCTGTCTGTCTGTCTGTCTGTCTGTCTCTTTGTCTGTCTATCTATCTATCTATCTATCTATCTATCTATCTATCTATCTATCTATCTATCTATCTATCTATCAGCTATGCTGATGACACACAACTCTACTTGTCTTTCCAGCCCAACGACACCACAGTGACTGCTCGAATCAGCTGCCTGTCTGGCAGACATCTCAGCCTGGATGAAGGAACACCACATTCAACTCAACTCAGCCAAGACCGAACTCCTTGTCTTTCCAGCCAACCCTGCTGTTGAACACAACATCACCGTGCAGCTGGGTCCAACTACAGTTTCACCTTCCAAAACGGTCAGAAATCTAGGGGTAACCATTGATGATGAGCTAAATTTCACTGACCACATTTCAAAGACTGCAAGATCATGTAGATTTACACTCGACAATATCAGGAAGATAAGATCCTTCCTCTCTGTACATGCCACACAACTGCTCGTTCAGTCGCCTTGTCATAACTAGACTGGACTACTGTAACGCTCTCATTGCAGGCCTTCCTGCATGTGCTATTAGACCTCTCCAAATGATCCAGAATGCAGCAGCACTTCTGGTCTTTAATGAACCTAAGAGAGCACATGTTACACCACTTTTTGTCTCTCTCCACTCTCTGTCTATCTATCTATTCACTGTCTGTCTCTTTGTCTATCTATCTGTCTGTCTGTCTATCTGTCTGTCTATGTATGTATGTATGTATCCTATCTATCTATCTATCTATCTATCTATCTATCTATCTATCTATCTATCTATCTATCTATCTATCTATCTATCTATCTGTCTATCTTTCTGTTTATCTATATGTCTATCTATATGTCTGTCTTTTCTTTCTATCTATCTGTCTTATTTATCTGTCTGTCAGTCTGTCTTTGTGTCTGTCTGTCTTATCTATCTATCTGTCTGTCTGTCTATCTGTCTTTTCTATCTATCTCTGTCTGTTTGTCTATCTGTCTGTCTATGTATGTATTCTGTCTGTCTGTCTGTCTGTCTGTCTGTCTGTCTGTCTGTCTATCTATATGTCTGTCTTTTCTTTCTATCTATCTGTCTTATCTATCTATCTATCTATCTGTCTGTCTGTCTGTCTGTCTATATGTCTGTCTATCTATATATCTGTCTTTTCTATCTATCTATCTATCTATCTATCTATCTATCTATCTATCTATCTATCTATCTATCTATCTATCTATCATCTGATCGTGGCTGCATTTCTCTTCTAGTAGTTTTAGATCTAAGTGCTGCATTCGACACGATAGATCACGACATTCTCTTGAATAGGCTGGAGAATTATGTTGGAATTTGTGGAGTTGCATTAGCATGGTTTAGGTCATATTTAGCAGACCACTACCACTTTGTCTATGTAAATGAGGAATCGTCAAACCAAACAAAAGTTAAATATGGAGTGCCACAGGGATCAGTTTTAGGGCTTCTGCTTTTCTCCATGTATATGCTTCCCCTGGGAGATATTATCAGGAATCGTGGAATATGTTTCCACTGCTATGCTGACGATACACAACTTTATATTTCTTCAAAACTTGATGAGATTTCACAATTCTCAAAATTAGCAGAGTGTATCAATTAAATAAAAGATTGGATGGCCAGAAATTTCCTTCTACTCAATTCTGACAAAACAGAGGTTCTAATTATTGGACCAAAAACCTCTAAAAATAAGCCGCTAAAATATAATTTGACTCTAGATGGATGTTCTGTTACATCATCTTCAACAGTGAAAAACTTAGGTGTTATGTTTGATACAATCTGTCCTTTGAAAATCAAATTACAGATGTTTGTAGCACAGCATCCTTCCGCCTCAGAAATAGTGCTAAATGAAGGCATATGCTCTCTGTTGCTGATGCCGAAAAACTAATTCATGCGCTCATGACCTAAAGACTAGATTATTGTAATGCATTACTGGGAGGATGTCCAGCAAGATCAATAAATAAACTTCAATTGGTTCAAAATGCATCAGCATTTTAAAATTCTGTTAACTACATACAAAGCTTTGAATGGTCTAGCTCCACGAGTACTTAAATGATCTTCTGTCACGCTATATTCCATCACGTTCATTACGATCGCAAAATTCTGGCCTGTTAATAGTTCCTAGAATATCAAAATCCACAAAAGGAGGTAGATCCTTTTCATATTTGGCTCCTAAACTATGGAATAGTCTCCCAAACACTGTTCGAGATGCAGACACACCCTCTCAGTTTAAGTCTAGACTAACGACTCATCTATTTAGCCAGACATACACCTAATTTATCCTCCAACCCACAATTAGGCTGCTTTAGTTGGGTCTCCGGAACCAGAAACAGTGATCATGATCTCTAACTCTGCAATACATTTTATGGCATCTATGCTTACATCTTTTTATTTGTTTCCTTGTCTCAACCTCGGGACTCCTATCCTGAGGTCACCAGAACCGGCTGGATCCAGCACCATTCCTGCTTCGTGTTGGACTCCACTGCTTCATGTCGCTGAATGATGATGACTAAATGCAGCCGGTGCCAGCCAAACATCACTTCGGTCTATTATGATGGACTTCAGAGGATGAACTGATACCAACTCCAACCTGCATCACCTCGGTCTATTGATGGACTACGATCTTGAAATGGAATGCATAGACTAGCTATTGCCAACAAAAGCCTTCATCAGCCAATTAACAAGGACAATTGCATCTATGTGAACTTCTGCAATTAATCTAGATGGACTTCAAAGCCTGTGGTCATTAATCTTACAGTTCAAACACAATCAATGTTTAAACAATGACCCTTAACCCTTACTTAGTTTAATAATTTTAAACCATGATTTTAACTATACACAAGTAATATTTACATTATATTCATGATGTTAGCCAGAGGGAACTGGCCCCCACAGTAAGTCTGGTTTCTCCCAAGGTTATTTTTCTCCATTAATCCACATCTTATGGAGTTTTGTGTTCCTTGCCACAGTCGCCTACAGCTTGCTCACTGGGGTTATTAATACAATTATTATTTAATTATTTTTAAACACGATTAAGAATCGTATTTTATCTAATTGCACAATGATGATTCATCGACATTACAGTTTTATCGTCTGTTAATGCTGATCTTCTGTAAAGCTGCTTTGAAACGATGTGTGTTGTGAAAGGCGCTATACTGAATAAAATTGACTTGACTATCTGTCTGTCTGTCTCTCTGTCTATCTATCAGTCTGTCTGTCTGTCTGTCTGTGTCTGGTTTTGTGTGTCTCTATGTAACTAATTAACTAACTAACTAATAAAGCTTTTAAATAATGTTTAAACTTTTTTATCATTATTATTATTATTTCACAATATTTCTTTTACTTGTATGTGAGGAGTATTTTTGAGTCCAGTTAATTTGATCAAAGATATGTTTACAAAAATGAAATAAATGAAAAACAAATAACAGAAGGATATTTTGTAGAAAACAAAATGTTTTGAAAATAAACTGCTTCAAATATTGCATAGGTTTAAATTTGTAAGTAGTAAAGTGTAATTCTCCATCAGTCCACTAGGGTTAGCCCCAGTCCGCTGGGGTTAGTTGGGGTTAAATCACTAGTTGACCCTAACCCCTAGCCCTCTGGGGTTAAAAAGTCTGTAGGTATAGAGGTAAAAACGACTTCCACCCTCATTATGTCCACCCTCATTTGCATATCGAATCTGATTGGCTGGATTGTTTCACAGATAAATCTTTAGGACGGTCGGTCCGATTTTGCCAAGCTTGGTGTCATCGAATTCAGAATTCCGTCTGCATTCATGTGACGAGGAGAGATGAACAGAAGAAGAGAGCAATGGAAATGTAGCGCTGAAAAGGTAGAAGAGTCTTTTGCACGTAGGTTGTGAGTGGTTTAAAAATGTCACATGCACGCCTTTAAGATTTGCATGAATACGACTGTAATGGAGACGTGGTAATGAACGCATTTTTCACAAGAACGCTGAAATGTTTTTGTAGGAATTGTTGGGTGGGATAAACTCAATCCTTTATTATTATTATCATTTCATGAAACTTATCGGGGCATGCTTGTGAGGAGGAGATTATTGTGTTGCGAGCAGAGCAGACTTGAGTCCAGTAAATATAGCCTATTAAAGAAATTGTTCCAAAAACAAATGCATCAGAAAATAACCGAAGGACTTGAAAAACTTTTAAGAATAAAAACGGCATCGAATCTTGCCACGATAATGAGATGACACACTTGTTAGGGGCGTTTGCCCTTTGAAATGAAATCTCGCGAAATCCAATAAAGCCCATTCAGCGGTTCACTCGCTGAGTCATCGATTACAATAACAACACATCAATTCAGATTTCCTTAAAGATAACTTTTTTATTTTTTATTTAATTTATTTTTTATTAATAATCATGCCAAGGTCTTACATTAAATTGTGTCCAAAATTGCAGAACATGAACAGCCAAAAAATAATAATAAATAATAAAAATAATATAAGGTTGAACAATGAAAGCATTTTTTGACTTTTCAATGATTTTTTGTTTTTTATGCCCGTCAAAGACATAATATAGAAGTTACAGTCAACCAGAAAAAGTGACTTGACATTGCAACTCTCCACGTGTCCAACTTGCAGAGGTGGGACCAAGTCATTGTTTTCCAAGTCACAAGTAAGTCTCAAGTCATTGCATTAAAGTCCCGAGTGAAGTCCCAAGTCAAGGCAGGCAAGTCCCAAGTCAAGGCAGGCAAGTCCCAAGTCAAGTCCAAGTCAATTTACAAATCGTCAACTTTTAGCTTCAAGTCTTAAAGAAGTCATTAGTGCGCTTTGCCCAAATTAGTGTCAGAGTATTAATTACTATAGTAAATGTATACTAATTTTATCTAGAAGTTTCTAATTTAAAATCTAATTTTATCTTTCTTTTTTTTATCGATATCTACCCGTAAAGACCAAAGAGGGTAATAAAGATGATACATGGATCTTATCTTTGGACACACATTAAGGCAAACCAAACTTTTACTATAAACACGCTGTGAAAGGACGCTGAACGTGCTGAACTGGTGAGTGAAATCTGAAATATTACCAGGCAGTGGCTAAGGGCAGACATTTAAGTTGCATATACGAGTTCTATACTGTAAAGTGCCGCAAACCGAGTAAATGATCGGATTTGTGATTTTTAGAACCACGACCAATATAATTAAATAAATATAGCTAAACGCGTGACAGAGGACCAACACGTCCGCAAAAGAATGAGTGTGTTTACATGCACATTTTAACCAGTTATGCTCAAAAAGCACCAACGTGTGTGGTCACAATAAATGGCGTTCCTTTATCGAGGTCATACAACAGGGTAATAAAACACCGGGAAGATTTTGTCCATTACACCAATTGCTATAAAACGTTAAATGCTACCGACCGCAGTAAAAGTTTGCGGTTCAATATGCAGACTTTGTTAGCCTGTAAATCAACTTACCTCTGTCTGTGGATTTTCAGATTCCTCACAAAATTGGACGTTGTCGACGAGGTGTCTGTAATTTTGTAACCACAGGTTCTACATGTCGCAATCCTTTTGTTGCCTTTAACGCTGTATTCAATATATCCCAATTATATCACCTTTGGTATAATTTTTGCTGTGTCCTAGTCCTTAAATGCTGCCGTGATCTTCAAACTTGGTCCAGCTTTCGTGGAAGCTGATTGGTTGAATATGGAGCGTTGAAATGCAGATTTGAAAATCAAATGAATCGTCTATTTGGGAAATTAATCGTTGATTTACTGCACATTTTTAATTATACAACTCTTATCTTTGGTTTTAAAAAGTATAAGTATTTCCAAGTCAGACGGCTGAAGTCCAAGTCAAGTTGCAATCATTGCTGTCAAAGTCTAAGTCGAGTCGCAAGTCTTTTTTAATTCTATCGAGTCGAAGTCGCAAGTCATCAAATTAGTGACTCGAGTCCGAGTCAAGTCCAAGTCAAGTCCAAGTCACGCGACTCGAGTCCACACCTCTGCCAACTTGATGAAGCCGGATAACCGTTGCATTTTAGAAATGAGTTCACAAGTGAAGGGATGATGAATTTTATTGTGACAAGAGGAGCTTTAAAAACAATATAATAACAATAAATAGCGATACGTGAAATGGCTGAGGCTCCAGTGAGTTAAAATTGTAACTTTGTGGTTTTGCGACGGGTTTTCACACTTCAAAGCCTTTTTAAGACCAACTGAAGAAAACTCAAGGAATCGATTGAAGGGAACAATCCACCAGCGGGCTCTCGAATTGTAAACGTCTAGGAGCGCACAAAGATTTACATTTGTAACGACCCTTCAAAGTTTAAAAATGCAACTTAAAGGCTTGAATCCCTCTGCTCCCAACCACCAGCACGTGGTAATAGCTTGGCCCCGCCGCTGAGCGCAGTCCATACAATGTCAGTCTATAGAAAAATGTTTGTCTGTGGGTGGCTGCTGTTCTGAAGGTGCTGGCGGTGTGGGCCTGGGGGTTGCCGAGAAGACCAGCATTGGCCCCGTGACTCTGGG